>NC_044354.1:13221366-13368903 GCF_007364275.1 Archocentrus centrarchus | reverse complement strand
AAAAATTGAGTTCTCTTTGTTGAAATCAAGATATAGCGAGCTCCATAATTTCTTGGACTAATGGTACAATTTTGTAATATTGGCTCTGTAAACCATCACAGCTGATTTTAAATCAAACAATGGATATATGATTGAAGTGCACACTTTCAGCTTTAATTTTTCCCCAGTTCATTATATTTTATTTATTTTTCTGTTTATTTTTTTTACTGAGTTAGTTTTGTAAGTAAGAATATTGTTTCAGTTTTTTTTTTTCCTTTTTCAAAACTGTCATTTTATTTTGGCTAGCAGAAGAATTATAGCTGTTTTTATTTTTCAGCCTAGTTTTAGTTAACTATTAAAACCTTGGCGTGTAGTACTGTAGTTCTGAGCACCTTTGAAGTGTCAAAGTTTTAAATGTAGGGCCAGTGTTCACTTTTTCATTTTATTTATTATTGTTTTCATTTCAGTTGAGTCTTACCTTCCAGTGTGGATTTGCTCCTTTCACTTTATTTTTATAGTTTGTAAATGGTTAGTTTTAGTTAAAGTTTTCTTAATTATTATAATACGGAGGGTACATGTCAGAATAGATACTAGAATACAAATACGGCACTTCTTGAAGGTTGCTGACTCACTTGTATACATAACAATTCTCAATAAACATGTCAAAAACATGTTTAGTAGCACCTGGCTGCTGCTTCCTTCAGTCAATTAAAAATGTTTTTACCACATCTAAATTTGGTTTTAAGTTTACTTTAGTTAACTATGAAAACCCTGGTTGTCTAAAGATTAAAACTGTGCAAATGTTAAATAAACAACAACAAAACTTTGGCTCCGCTTATGCACCTCTATGCAGGGCTTTGCTGTGGCTGTAGAATGGGGGGAGCTCGCACAGGCTGTTATCTGCAGCGCAGCCTGCAGGTGGCCGATAGCAGTGACGCAGGCAGCAGGCACGACAGGGGGAGGTGTGTTTAAAGGCTCCCTGCTCCTCTTCCTCCTCCACATCCCTTCTGTCGGAGCGGGGGTTTCGTAACCGGCGCTGTAGCAGTGTTTCCTCTTCCCTCAGCCGGTGAGAAATGGCAGCGCTCAGGACTCTCAGGAAACTGTGCCAACTACACACACAGCACCAAGTCTGTAAACTGCACACGTCCGCCTCGAGGTGAGTCGATCACACATCTGCTGCAGTCTGAATGGGCTTAATGGTTATTTTACGACCTGAGAGGCGCTTTTGTTTCCTCACTCAGTGGGTATGTTTGCTTCTTTTTCTTCTTCTTTTTTTTTTCTGTACGCTTATTTGTTTGTAGGCTTTCGCGTAAGCAGGTGAGGTCGTTGACTTTTATTCTGGTGGTTAATTTTGTTTTATTGTACTAGACGTCCTCGGTTGAGCACATTTTGCAGCGCCCCTAGCGTCGCACCGGTAACATTTGCAGGGATCCGCTGGCTGATGAAATCTGTCCAAGTGTTTGCACCCAGTGGATGGGGTTCAGCTGGAGATCGAGGTGTAGGTCTGTGCACAAGAGGAAAAGTGCACATGCAGTATTGCTGTGTTAATGTGGGTGGGGGCGAATAAATGCTAGAGAAATGCTGCAGCCACCTGTCAGCAGCCGTGCACACTGCACATTTGCATCGTGCAGGTATTTATTGGAAACGTGCTGAGTGCAGCATGACCACCACGACGACTTGCATTTAACTAATGAACTAATTACACACTCTTAAAGCAAAAAAACCAAAAACCCTCCTAAATCTCGTGCTTCTGCACATGATCAGCATGATCCACAAAGGCACAAGACTAATAATTTAAAAGCTGTGTGTGATTATCTTACATCACTGTCTTACGAAATTAGATCTGTTTGAATCACGTTGCCTCAAGTTAATTTTATTTATATACGTGCAGAAAATTTCTGCAAACTCAGCTGCAAGTGTCATGTTATCATGTGCAGAATAAACAATAAAAAGGGGGTGAGTGGAATTGTAAAAAGATTAACATTAGCAGGGGATTTGTTCATTCATTTATAGAGACAATTTTTGTTTTTGTTTTTTTTTTTTTTTTTCCCCCTCGGCCTGTTATGGTATTTGGGCTTTTATTAGACTTGTAATCTTGACACATTGCCTCTTGGACCTGGTACACTGGCCCCATGGACTCACCTCATTCTCCCCAAAACACTCGATACTTCTCCTTTTGATTTTAATTACTTTCGACAGGATAAAAGTGATGATTACATCACTGTCGATGGCTCATTACTCTTCAGTTATTAGCCCCTGCTCTCTGGTTGTCGTTATATAACGGAGAACTATCTTTGACACTTGTGCGATGAGGAAAAAGTGGTGGGGCAGCAGTCTGTACAATCCTGGATAGTGTACATGAGTTTTAACTATTGGATACTGCTGACTGTAACTGATTAGTAGAAGCTCAAAGAAGCTCCCTTTCCTTGAGCAGTTCAGAACAAGTTTTTATTTTCACCTATTGTAACTTATTAAGTGTTCATAGAGCATGTGGCTCAGTTGGGTAGAGGCGCGTTGCGTCTAATTATAGAGGCTAGGACTGGTGCATGGGTTAAGGTTTCTGACCAGTATCAAAAGCCACTTTCAAGCTCTATCAAATACACCATGTCCAGCAGATAAAGAGGTTTTATGTTAGTCCTGAAAATATGATCTTAATAATCAAGCTGAAAGAATTTTGGCTTAGCTTTTGTGCTGCAGTGCAGTCATTTGTGTCTTTTGGGCCAACATTTTTCCATAACACTGTGTACACACCTGTCATTTCTTTGTCTGAATCACAGTACGATTTGAGCTTGTTACTGCCCACTTACCTCATTGTCTCATCTGACCTCTTTGTCACACCGATTCCCAGGCAGGAGGCAGTGGTCATCTCAGGAAAGAAACTCGCACGGCAGATTCGGGATGAGGTCCGGGCTGACGTAGAGGAATGGGTTTCAGCCGGCCACCGAAGACCCCATCTGAGTGTGGTTCTTGTAGGAGACAACCCAGCCAGCCACTCCTATGTCGTGAATAAGGCACGGGCTGCAGCTGATGTGGGTAAGTGTGTGTGTGTGTGTGTGTGGTGGAGGTGCAGAAAGTGCACCCATCATATGTGTGAATGGCAAAACTGCACATATTTGCTTGTGCACTGAGTTGTTTTCACACTTTGACTTCCCACAGGGATCTCAAGTGAGACGATTCTCAAGCATTCAGACATCAGTGAGGAAGAGTTACTGGACTTGATCGACAAACTCAACACAGACCCTCGTGTGGATGGTCTGCTGGTTCAGCTGCCTCTGCCAGGTACAGAACAAACTGGGGAAAGTTGCACAAGCTGAATGAAATTGGGGGAATCCTGCATCGGGAGTCGTGTGTGTGTGTGTGTGTGTGTGTGTGTGTGTGTGTGTGTGTGTGTGTGTGTGTGTGTGTGTGTGTGTGTGTGTGTGTGTGTGTGGTTTAATTCAGCCAAGAAATATCACAACTGTATGCAAGCATTGGTGAGTGTGTGTTTGGAGCGCCTACGTTAGAGCAGAAAACTGCCCACCTGCCTGCTGTCTCTGTTAGTATTTTCTCTAGTGCTGGAGGCAGAACACCCAGAGTTTAAAAGCTTTGATAAGTAGGATTTGACCTTTTGACTGTGAGCAAATGAGTGGATAAAGTTGTTTTGACTGCAGCTCCCCTTTGTTTGGACAGACCACATCGATGAGCGGACGATCTGCAATGCAGTTTCCCCGACCAAGGATGTGGACGGCTTCCACGTAGTTAACGTGGGCCGCATGTGCCTGGATCAGACCACCATGCTCCCTGCCACTCCCTGGGGAGTCTGGGAAATTATTAAACGCACAGGTAACCATAGTGACTGCCTTCTCCCTCTCAGGGTTAAAATGCTTTTGATGAATCTATCTAAATTACTATCCAAATGTTTTGTCTTCCAGGTATTCCTACTTTTGGGAAGAATGTTGTGGTTGCCGGACGCTCCAAGAATGTGGGCATGCCCATCGCCATGTTACTGCACACAGACGGCCGTCACGAGAGGCCCGGAGGTAGGTTAGGATATGTGTGTGCGCATTTTTGGGTGATTAAAACTAAAGTGTGTGTGTGTGTGTGTGTGTTTGTGTGCGCGCGTGCACCCATTAACTCCTCTGTTCTCTGTGGCAGGTGATGCTACAGTCACCATTTCTCACCGTTACACTCCAAAGGATCAACTTCGCCAACACACTAAAATCGCTGACATTATTGTGGCTGCTGCAGGTTTGTTTCTGACTATGACTTAAATGTTTTAGTCCTTTTTGATTTTTGCAGGTTGAATGGTCTAACTGTACTGTGTGTGTGTGTGTGTGTGTGTGTGTGTGTGTGTGTGTGTGTGTGTGTGTGTGTGTTACTGATCTTTCAGGGATTCCAAACCTCATCACTGCCGACATGATCAAAGAAGGTGCAGCAGTGATCGACGTTGGAATAAACAGGGTGCAGGACCCAGTCACTGGAAAGAGCCGGCTGGTTGGGGATGTGGATTTTGAAAGTAAGGCTGCAGAGTGAACATTTCTGAAGATGTCAAAAGTCCAGTAAAACCTCATTGGTACACAGACAAGTTTTGGGTTGTCTCCCATAAAACATTACAGACAACCTTTTTTTTTTTTTTTTTTTTTAAATAAAAACCTTGGTATAAAGTGGAACAATACATAACAACCAATCATATACTGTACACTCACATGTCCGCTTGTACAGGGATGGGTGTGTGCAGCTAAAACAGTTTGTTTTTGTTTTTGTTAATGCCTGAACCAAATCATGTAGCACATTTTGAATGAATAAAAGCTGCTTTTGGCTGCTCACTTATTCATACGGGGTTACCACAGCAGGTAGCTCTGCATGTTTGATTTAACAGTGTTGCTTTGCTGAATGCTCTTCCTGAGGTAACCCCAAAGGGATTTGTCTCCTTCCAAGAGGTGGTCAGGCTGAGATGGTGCAAGGGTTGGTTCTGGCCCTCAAGTCATGTTTTGTCTATGTGTGATCTATAATGGTAATGTATATGTATACATGCATATGTGACATAAAATGTCACATTTCTCCCATATTGGACAGTTGTAAAGAAAACTTCCTGGAATCAGATCCACTCACGTCCAAAATTTGTTCACATCCAATCTGAGCCAAGCATCACTTCTGGTTTTAAAAAAAAAAAAAAAAATTCCCATGCAAACTAATCCTGCTAACAAACCGAACCAGTCACATCACCTCCTTCGTAGAGGAAGGAAAATAATAAATACATGTGCGACAAACTAACAGGTGGCACAGACCTCTGCTGTGCTTCTTGAAAGCTGAACATGATCGTATTCCTGCAGCACATAACTTGGCATTAAGGATTTTGCATTTTACTGGCATTCTATTTATAAAGTGACCTTGTCATTATATAAATACACATGATGATGGTAGGATGACCTGATATCTGGAAAGTCCTAATTGGTGTATGAGGTGTCTAATGTCTTGCCTTTCCTGTCCACATTCAGGTGTGAGACAGAAAGCAGGATTCATCACCCCAGTGCCAGGAGGTGTTGGCCCCATGACTGTGGCGATGTTGATGAAGAACACTATCAAAGCAGCCAAGAATGGCCTTCTGTGTCCCCCACAGAGGATCCGCATGGCTGCAGCATCCTAATTGGACTAGGCTACATCCCAGCAAAAATGACACATTCCACTCCAGCCTACCCTCCACCCTCCCAACACTACCCTCTTATATATAATTTTTTAACTTGGAGCAACCTGACGTGCTCCTCTTGCACATGGACTGGAAAGATGATAGCCTTACGGATCTCTTTCTGCTGACATCGTTCAGCTTTCATGACTGCAAGTCCAGCCATAATTAGACTGTTACAGTCACTGATGCAGCAGCATGTTTAATGTAACAGGATTTTCACTATTTATCATTTGCAATGTGCTAGATTTTAAAGAATATTCAGACATGATGTTATTTATTGCTACAGTGACAATGTTAAAACATGACTGAAAGCAGGTGATGAGGTTTTGGCTTGCCGAGTGATTGAAGCCTTCCTGTTGTTTGTCTTTGTTAGCTTAGAAAGATGTGCAAAGAGTGATAAGGGCTAACATCATCAGGGGCAAGTATGTATATCAGTGTACAAGCTTTAAAGATTCACAATTGCCTTTGAGAAATCTTTGAAATAAATATTGCAAATATCTTCTAATGATCACGTTTTTGTTGTTTCTCAAAAGATCACCTTATTTATTTTAAACTTCATCTGATAAATGGTAGTTTTTCTGTAGCTAGTGTTGACCTTGAAATTGATGGGTAGTAAAGGTTGTTTGAGTTCAGTGAGTTTGGCATTAATCTCTGTCTCAGATTAACTGAATATGCCCAAAAAGTAGTTTTAAAAAAAGTTGAAAGTTTGAAGTCAGGAGATTTGCACACTAAACTTTCAACACTGGATTTTCTTTAGTTTGATTCAGGCTAAATTTGAAAACAAAAGGACAACAATGACCCTCCTGATTAAAATAGGAAGCATACACTTTTCAGACACTTTATTAGGTACACCTTGTGGTCTTCTGCTGCTGTAGCCCATCTGCTTCAAGTTTTGACATGCTGTGCATTCAGAGATGTTTTTCTTCGCACACCTTGGTTATAATGAGTGGTTATTTGAGTTACTGTTGCCTTCCTATCAGCTCAAACCAGTCTGGCCATTCTCCTCTGACCTGTGGCATCAACAAGGCATTTTCACTGAATGCTGCCATGTTATTGGCTGAGTAGATATTTACATTTATGCATGTATACTGTATACATTACCATTAACATGACTTGAGGGCCAGAATCACCCTTACAACCGTCTCAGCCTGACCCGCACACCTGTGATTAACCACAACACATTTATGCTAAAGCTAACAATAAATAAATGCTTGGTGTCAGTACATCAGGTTGACACAACAAAGTCCCTGTTCAACTGATTGTTAGTGCACAGTTTTATTACATCAGTTTTCTCTATTTTACTTCACATTTACAACATGTCACAGTAAGTGTACACATTCATTGACAGTTTTCATTAATCATTGTGTTTTTTGGCACTAAATTGTTTATTATTTTAGAATATTCCACCAGGCCCTCCTACATAATCAACACAATCACATAAACCAACTAAAACTTCAATCTAAAATAAAAATAAATGTATTTATCCAGACTGGGATGTGTAGATGACAGTGAGTCTATTACCTTTGTCTAGTAACAATAATAACATTATCTGGTATAGCTAACTAAATATCTGATTAAAACTACAACGCTCGTGCCTCGGAAGTAGGAACTAAGAACCTTAATCCTAGAAGGCGACGGAAGGATTGACGGGCACACTTCGGTCGGTGAGCTATGGATCGCAGAATCATCGGAGAGAGTTTCCAGAGAGAAAAAACACGAGAAGAAGAAAAAACGGAGACGATCTTCCTCCTCTTTCTTCTTCCTCCACATCATCATCATCATCGGCTTCCTCGTCCAGCAGCAGAGGCAGAGAAGAAACATCGCGCAGGCGTAAAGGTTGGAGCATGTCATGTTAGCCTTAACAGGAAAGTCAGCCTCATCGTTAGTTACCTTCTCTGTTTCTCGTTTCCCCCCCAGATGAAAACACAAAGTAAGAAGCGCAGAAGGCACTCGTCCTCTTCTTCATCATCTTCTTCTTCTTCGTCCTTCCTCCTCCTCCTCGTCATTGACCAGAAGACAAAGAAGAGCAAAGCCAAGAAAAGAAGAAGAAGCAGCTGAAGGAGAAGAAGAAGAAGGCGAAGTTGAAGACAGCAGTTGAAGGAGAAGAAGTTGAAGAAGAGAAAGGAGAAGAAGCTGAAGAAGACGAGGTGAAGCTGAGTCCAGCAGAGAAACCTCCATCCTACCTGGGATGTGGCAAACTGAGAGGGGGCTGTGGAGCTCGGACCAGTGGGACAACACACACACACACACACACACTTCATTTTAATGCATCAGCTGGCCCCTCCATGAGCCTGGTTCTGCTGAAGGTTTCTTCTCCTGTTAAAGGGGAGATTTTCTTTTTTCCCACTTTTGCCAAGTGCTTGCTCACTGGGGGTCATGTGATTGTTGGGGGTTCTTTCAATTATTGTAGGGTCTTTACCTTACAATATAAGCACCTTGAGTGGCTTGTTGTTGTCAATTGGCACTATATAAATACAGCAAATTACAATATAAAGTGCATTGAGGTGACTGTTTGATTTGGCGCTAAATAAATAAAGTTGAATAGAATATTTGATTAATTAAGAAGCTTTTGAAACATGATATATTTTTTTATTTTTATTTTAGTTCAAAAAGACCATGTCTAGGGTGTACTTCGCCTCTTACCCTATGGTGGCTGGGATAGGCTCCAGGCCCCCAGCCACGTGTTGCCTCCACCTTGCCCAATCCTGATATTAACCCTGATAACATTATCTGGTTATTTTCCCCTTCTTTCTTTTCTTAAAAGCACTGTTGCTCAGAAAATTGAATTTAAGTTTGACAAACAAATTGACTCGTGGTTAAAAATAGCTTTTTCCATGTCTGCTCCATATCAAAGTGAAGTCTTTTTCTTCTGTGAGAGATCATTAAATTGTCATTCATGCCCTCGTTTCCTCCTGCTTGGACTACTGCAGTTCACCTTTTACACTGGTTTCAGTCAGTCCTCTCTGTGCCGTCTCCAGCTTGTTCAAAATGCTGCTGTTTCGGCTCCTCGCAGGCACCCGAAAAACAGATCATATTACACCCGTTTTAGCTTCTCTCCACTGGTTGTCAGTGAGGTTTAGAATCAATTTCAAGATCCTCCTGTTAGGAAGGTTTAGCTCCTTCCTACACCCACATTTATCTTCCAGATCCCTCCTGTCAGCTGATCAGATGCTTCTGTCCCCCACTCAGAGTCTCAGAATAGACCGTGTGTTCTGTTTTGCCCCCAAACTGTGGAACAGTATTCCCCTCACAATCAAATCTGCTCCCTCCACTGAGTCTTTTAAAACTACACTCAACTGATTTTCACTCACTGGCATTTGAGTCTGTTTCATTGTCTCCTGTGCCTTTTTTTCCAGCCATGACTGTATATGTTAGCTAACATGCATTTTACTTTTTTCGTTTTAATCTACTCATGTTGGTTTTTTTTTTGGTCCATCCTACCTTCTTGTTCAGCAGTTTGGTAAGCAAAAGTTTTTTAAGTGTGCTTTATAAATCCAGTCATGACAGATGAGCAGAAGGCTCGGCTGTCCACTAAGAGGCCCCTCACCAAAGAGGAGTATGAAGCCAGGCAGAGCGTGATCCGTAAGGTGGTGGACCCTGAAACGGGGAGGACGAGGTGAGTGTGCTGCATGACTGGAGTTTAGAAGAATTCACCCACAATGTTAAAATTAGTGACTTTTTTTTTCTGCTTTCTTACAGACTGGTGAGAGGAGAGGGAGAGATCATAGAGGAGATAGTCAGCCGGGAGAAACACAAAGAGATCAACAAGGTATAACAGAAACCTTTTCAGCTACAACTGCAATAATGCGCTGTTATAATTTAGTTCACACTGAGCCTCTATTCATCCCACAGCAAGCTACAAAGGGAGACGGGGACGCTTTTCAGAGAAAATTGGGAATCAACAGGTAGAAGATAACATCCCGTTCAGCTTTCTCAACCTGAGTACACCTTCACTAAACCGAAATGACAGACTGCTGAAAGTAACAAATATTGAACAAAATGTATTTCTAGGGTGCATTTTATATCAGATGCCAATGATGCAAAAATAATACTGTGATGGTCTCTTGAGGTACACAAGGTAGAAGTCATTATGTTGTTGTTTTTGTCATCTTACATCTGTGCTGATCAGACTGATGTGCATTGCTGTGCAGAACACTCACATGTGAGACTGGATGTAAACAATAATGGTGCCCCTCCCCCCCCCGAGCCGAGCTGTAATGGTTGGCAGATGTAGTTGAGTAGACAGAAAATTGTGCCTACATGAAACTGCTGACAAGGATGTTATTTGTATCCTGTTTTTGAAAATCTTTAATTTCTATGAAAAGACATTGCTACTGATTTTTTTTTTGTTTTTTGTTTAATACTTTGAGCATCTAAAGCAAGTGTCATTTAGTTCCATTATTATATTCCATTTATTGTGCAAGAAAAGCATCTTAAAATCTCTAAAACTTTGCTTTGAGTAAGGATTAATCCCGGATAAACGTTCAATTCAAGCTCTGTCTCAAATTTTGTTTTACTTTGATTTCTCTAAATAAAACTTAATTTCCTTGTAAATAATAAAGTGTCAGTTCAGTAGTTCCTGCTCTCTGAAGAATCCATGCTTGTTTCCACTGAGTGTGAAAAAAAGCCCAAATTACACAGTATTTCTTTATATGTTCTTTATACACTGTACATAAAAACACAAGGGAATGGATAAAATGTAGTTATCCAAAACCTACAAGAATACACACCCTGTACAGTTAAAATATTTTCCAAGCATGATATTATGTTGCACATATACAGCCTCTGAATGATAACCGTTTGAGTCATTGCAGGACCCGGGGAACAGAGTCAGCGGTGGATTGCCTAATGTCGGTGAATTATGTCCCCCACGTTTCTCCTTTTGTAAATTTCCTTTGAAAGGTAAAACAAACCGAAGCCCTGTTAAGAAAATATGGCTTCCGCCTTTTCCCACGAAGCAACACGAACAGCGTCCTTCACTGTGAAGTCTGTTCGGGCGTGAGCGGCGCTCATCCTCGGCCTTGCCACGCAATGGTCAATGTAAGGCAGAAAAGGGGAAATGTAAGGCCTCTGGTAACGTGTCAGTAGCAGAATCAAAGCGATTGTCTGCCCAGAGGTTACAAAACTTTACAGATCACTGCGTCGTCGTATCACTGGATTTTTATATCCAGGCATTTCAGATCAGGGAGTATGGTTCAGTAGTTGCCAGTGTTAAATGAGTGCATGTTTTCCAGCATTGACTGTCTTTTTTTTTTTTTTTTTTTTTTAATTACAGTGAATGTACAAAGAGCTATTCTTTAACCAGCAGCTTTCTTAAGAGTTATGGCTTTAAGCCGAATCTTGTCAAGGTCAAAATGCAGAGGGACGGCAGTACAGCATGATTCACACCGTCCTTAACCAGGATGACAAAAATAAAAAAATCAAGTGCTGCCTAAGAGTTTACAGGTGTCTTTGAACTAGGATATCTTATGTTGTCTATTGAAATCTGAAGTGGATGAAATATTAGAAACACATCTCAGCACAATACAATTCAACAGCATCACAAAGTGCAGCCTTTAGAGGCTGCACTTTAATTTAAGAGAACACCTCTGGAGAGGGCCAACAAAAACTGAACATTACATCCTCAGTAAAAGTGGCATTTATTGCAGGAGAGCTGCATTAAACCAAAAATTTAAATTTTTTGTAGACAGGCTGACTATTAAGTGTGTTTGTCTAGATGCCCATAATCTGAAATGGAAACATCAACAAAAAAACAAAGACTGAGCGTGTCTTTCTGCAGGAGAAAACCGACTGTGATATTCCAACCCGCTATCAGGTCAGCGGCATTTTGTAAAACTTTGAGCAGTGCCGGGTTAAGGTGAGTTACCCTCTGCAGTTTGACATCTGTATACTATGTGCCTGTTCAACTGATTGTCAATGCACTGTGACGTGTTTCCTCAACAGTCTGTTAGATCTGGTGGTGCTACTTGGTAATATTGCACATGCCCCTTTACGTCTGAGCCCATATTGGTCCACTGCAGTCAGCTCTGTCTGTACATTGCCTACTAAAAGGTACAAATAAATGTAATTTGAATGAATAAATCACAAAATCTTTACCAGCTTTATAAAATAAATGGCCAGTGGCATAAAGCAAAAAAATCTTAGCTCTGTGTTCCTACTTTCAACAGCGTATCATACAGGATTTACAGTTTGCGCATTTCTTCTACAAGGTGCAGCAACACAGAGAAAGAGACCTTAACCTAAGGAGGATTATCTATGAGAACATTCAACACCTCATTTACAGCTCGGGGATAACCAGAAAGAAGCCATATCCCGAATTTTCCCAAAATAGTTCATAACAAACGTACAATATTTGACACAAGTTCGGTTGATACAACTCTGGTGATCTGCAAGAAAAAAAAAAAAAAAATACAATACTGTGCCAGGCAAAGACCTCTGAGGTTTGGCTGCTGCAACTGAAGTTTGAAGAAAAAAAATATACACATCATAGCGAAAGTAATTGTAAAACACATTTCGTCACAAAAATCCATACATTTTTAAATTTCTATAGTCTTAAATAACAATAAGTATCATCAATCAAAGTATATCCTGAATGAAGTGGTTTTTACCCCCAGAGTAAAGAAGACACTTGAAACTGGTCTTCAGTGGACCAGATACCAGATCTGCACTGTAATGTAACAATTATATACAAGCCTTTATAAGGCATTCAACTACATACTTACACAATCTACTCCATTTATTTATTTTTTTTTACACAGGAGATCCCTCCATTCCTCTGCATTCACACAGCATATCCTTCTGTACGGTTTACTTTGGCACTTTCCCTTATAGTACTACTTTTCCCTATAGTGGAACTGTACATGACTTTTTCAGGAGGGTGCAGCAGCGTGGTATGGAGTGATGTGTGAAACCCAGGAACAGTTTCAGCTGCAGCCACAGTTAAAGGGTAATTAAGCAGTTAGCTTTGATTTATGTTGGAATTATAGTATAAATTCCATTCTGTTCATTATGAATTATCATATCTTCTGTTTGTATGTTTTTATAAGTTGTTTTATGTACATATTATACTGTTGTTTTTATGTTTGAAATGGAAACACGTGGTGACATTTCTTAAAGAGGAAGTTGTAGTTACCTGCAGGCTGTTTCAAGCCTACAGAACACACATAGGATACGTGTCTCATGTACGCCATGTTACGTATGCACATTCCACAGTATACTTACTACCATATATGGTAAGCAAGAAGCCGAGAATGTTGTTTATTACATGCTGTAAACTAAGTTTGGTGTAACCCACGTGATCTTATTGTGAAAGTCTGAATAAAACGCTGCGCAGGAAGTTGTCCTGCGGGACAGATAACTTCCGCTCAGCTGAGAGCTGAACTAAAGGAATGGATCTCTCCTCCTTGTGCAAGTTTGGAAAGAGTTGTGTGTTCTCTGAGTTTATTAAAATGATCTGAACCTATCAATTTACATGATTCTTCATGTCTAAGGGGTGAGGAGAAAACAAGCTAAACTGGACTGTAACAATATCAAATCCATGCTTTTTGTAAAGCTATGGATCAGTTCTGTTCCAAAACAATGTTTGGTCTTCCTTTAAAAAAAAATAAAAATAACAAAGATTCATTTTGGCTTCTTGACTGTTTCTTTGTTTAGACTAAAATAGCAACACACCGAGTCCAACTTCACCCGATTCTCAGCTCCGCTCTCTGACTCTTACATACCTGATTATCTCATAAAAAGGACAAAGCTTTAAAACTGCTATACACAAAGTTTGTCTCTGTAGTAATTGTTGTGCTTGCATTGGCCACATTAGTTGTTTACAGCGGCTACTGTAACAACTCTGTGTTGTTTGCATGGGGGTGCTTATATGCGTAACTGTCTCCAATGTAAAAGCCTGCTGGAGGCGCAAAACTGACCTTGTAATCAAGACTAATAAATATTTAATAAACAGTACAAACAGCCTGGATCCCTACAGTATTAGCTTTATTTGGTTGTGTGCATTTTCCCGTCTTAGGACAATGCTTCTTGAAATGTTGATCTGTTTGATAATGAATCTTGCCACATCCTCTGCCTATAAATATTTGTGTTGAATGTGACTGGTATTAGTTTTTATAAAGAGTCGTTTGTAGCACCTGATTTTCCTTGTAGTATTTACGTATCTGGTGCAAGCCAACCTCTTCTCACTGCATTTATATTCACGTCATGTGTCTCTTACTCAGCACTGCATCTGCAAGCCTCTCCCAAACCTTGGATTGTCTCTCTAGTTTCATTTTGAGCTGAAAACTCCTGGTTCCAGCTTGGTGCTGCTGCTGCGACCCCAGCAGGTGGCTGTGATGCTCATGCTGCGCTGGGTCCCTCCCTGGCTGTGGCTGTGAGCGCGCTCCAGCCGCTCCCGTTCCAGCCGCTCGCTGTCTGACTGGCTCTGTGTGCGCTCTGGCCTGTTGTGGATGTTGCCTGTCGGGGAGCTGGGGGCTGGCTGAGAGGAGATGGTGCGCAACAGGTGGTTCCTCTTCCTCAAGAAGTCACTGTTTGCTCCCAAGCCAAAGCTGCCTTTGCGTAGCACCATGCGTGCACTGCTGGACTTGGCTGGCCGAGAGCGATGGTTGTACTCCAGCTGGGAAAGATGAGCTGCATATCCCTCTGTGATAAACTGTCGAAGGATCAGAGAAACAACTGTCAGCTAAAAAAGCAACGCAGGAGCGTCAGAGAGCATATTTTAAATGAAATTTCATGGGAACTTGAGCATTTACTTTAGTGTTTTTCAAATGTAATAAGAGACTATTAACAAGATCTTTCCTCAGGGTATGTAGAAAGTGAAAATGACACCTGGCACTGGTGCTGCATCTTCTTAGAAGGTCTACCAACAATATATTTGAGAAGAAGGGAGGCCAATGGAGGTATAGACTGAGATGTCTTTGGTTGATCCATAGCCAGCAAAAATCTTCATGTGTGCCTGAAAAAGGAATGAAGATGCGAAATGTTGAGTGCTGGTTTCTTCTAAACAAACAGTAGAATTAAAAAAAAAAATAGTAACTAGTAAATAGTGTCAGCAGTTGTTGCTTCTGTTTTCTCACATAAAACACAAACTGCCCCCCCCTCCCGTCCCCACTCTGACCTCTGTCAAAGTCTTGAGGAAGTTCGCCTTGTGCCTGAGCGGGTCGTGGACCAGGCCATCACAAAAGGAGACAATGCCATGAGGAAAGTTGTGCTGAGACAACCAGGCCACTACCCGCTGCTTTTGCATGTCTGGCCGTCCGGTTACATAGATGATCAAATAGCCTAAATCCTGCCAGTGCCTGAAATAAGGAGAAACAGCAGAACATACCAAGACTTAAAGTTCTGAGAGTCTGAGAGAAAATCATTGAAACCAAAAAACAGGAGAGGGAGAGCAGCTAGCTACCTGACAACATCCACAGCTCCGGCCCGCACTTTGGGATCGCTGCCCATGATTGAAACGCTGGCAGCAAATGAACCATCAATGCTGAAAACTACAAACTCCGTGCCACGTGGAACAACTGTCAAGTAGCTGTCAGCAAATGTGTGGTCACCCCTGGGGAGTAAATAGAATAGAGTCAGAAAATGAAGATAAAAAGATAAATGCAATTGAGACACAATAAAGCGTGCTAAAAAAAAAAGAAATGCAACTCATGTTCTCGAAAAAATGTGCATGAAGGCTAATCTCACCTGACTACCATTTTAACTGGGTAGACTCCGATTCCCAGCCGCTTGTCCTCTGGGATCACAAAGGACACGCGGCCACTGCTGTTGGTCACCTCGGTGTTGAAGAACACCCATTCTCCCGATGGAGGCTGAGTCATAATGTGGAGGTCAACCTGTGCAGCAATGGAAAAGAAGGAAAAGCATTTCAATACTGTCACGGCCCCTCCTCTGACCTGCAGGGGCGGTGCTTCCTGCAGGCAGAGGTGGGCCTTGAGTAATTGGAGCCACCTGGGCTCACTAATATAAGCAGGGCTCCACTAATTATTCTCCCCTCTCTGCTCCTCCAGGTAATTTTGGTTTGTCTTTGGTTCTGGTTTGGTTTTGGGTTGCAGTATTCATTCAGCTTTCCACATACATGTCCATGAACTCATACATTGCATACACTGACCATAATGACATACTCACATCTCATATTTATCTTTCCTTTGGTTTTGCTTAAGTTTCAATAAAACGAATTTGTTGGCCTATACCTTTGTCTCCCCTCATTCTTTGTTACGGGCCGTGAGCCAGCCTGTGACAATACAACCTGAATGACAGTCACATGGCAGTTCATGATCCTCCATAATTCACTGGTTATGGTGAGAAGTGCAGAACTAAGCTATTAATCAATGGTTGGCTGTATTGCAAAAGGATCATTCCATCTCAAATAATCAGATTTTTAAAACATTTTCTGCTCAACCACTTCTAGCCTGAAAATTTTATGGCTTAAAATTTGGACATATATAATGATCGCTGTGAAATAGTATAGACTTAACATATTTTAAACTTAACCTGAATTACCAGACTCCAGGGCGATGTGCGTGCCAACAAAGCGGGTCTCAAAAATGAAAAATATGCACATATATTTAACAAAATGATTTTCTCAGTTTTAGAGTATCATCAGGAAACTCCAGAGTATTGTTCTATTTGTATCAGACTATGTACTGATATTTATAATTTTTGTGGTACAACTTGTCATATTTCCTCAATGCAGCAGGAAAACTGAATGAAAATAACATTTTCTACATTTTTGTGACTAAAAATTTCATGTTAAAAAGTATTCTACATGTTTCATTTTGCATTATTGTAAAATACAGCTGTATACCATTCAGAAATGTCACTGTCTTTTGCAATATCAATTTTTTTATTAGTGTATGCTCAAATATGGAACGATACGGGACAGCTTTAATTTTCTTCATATTTAAACTGGTTAATACTAAGATATCTTTTAAATTTATTTGTCCCAAATCGCATATCCTGATTCACTTTTATGGCAGTGAAAAAAAAAGACATGCTGGAACTTACTGGGTTGATGAACCAGTTTTAAACAAATATATATTGAAAATTATGAAGCTAAATTTTTCCAGCAATCATTATTTGTACCCAAACTTTGGACCATAAAAGTTTTAGGCATATCGGAGCTGGCTGAGCAGAAGGCCACAATGATTTAAGATGGAATGACCCACAAACTAACGAGAACTAAAATCCACTGAGAAAGTTATCTGGTTTAACCAGTACACTCGGTGTGGTAGTGATTCTGGAGGAATGGGTGGATGCCTTTAGGCCGATGAGCTAAAAATGAGCTCAAACACAAATTTCCCAAGTGCCCCTAACACCAGGCTATGTGCTGCATTGCTAAAGAAAAAGCCATGTGCACCTTCTCCCCGGCCAAAGTGACCATGTCCAGAGGGCCGTACATGAAGCGGCCTGTCAGGACCTGCTGGCTGTCTTCGGTGAAGACGGCGTCGTTCACTCGGTGGTTGGCGGTCACATTCTGTCAAAGGAGGGAAAGAAGGGAAACATGATGTGTTGTTGCCTGTTTATTTAAACAAAAATAAGTTACAAATGCTGACAACTCTCTCCACAGTTGGTTCTGTTGAACCATTTTTTTCTTTTTTTAAATATTGGTTGGAACTATAAGAAAAAAACAAAACAACACATCATAGTGCAGAAGAGTGAGCTTTAAACTGCTCTGAAACTGGCTTTGTTGCCCACCCTGATCTTCACATGAGTCCTCTTGCGCAGCCATTTTTCCCGAGGTTTAGAGGGAGTGAATTCAGACACTTCTTTCCCATCGAGCTCCAGAATGCTTGAGTTTTCATGCCTCATGACCTAAACAGAGACATTTCAATGATTCATATCGAGTATGCCCGAATAAGTCCTAAAACTTTTCAGGCTTTTATGGCATGAAATGCTTACTCACCTGCCTCAGGAGAAAAGACACAACATCAGTAGATTCCCAGTATGATGCGTGGAACAGGTGTGGTAAAGCCACTGTGGGGAAAGCCGTTAGGGCATCGGGGCAGTACAGGGCAAAGTCCAGCCGCTTTGTGCCCCACCAGCGTGCTGCAACTGCGATGGGAATGGAGTGAATAAGGTACATAGATGTAAGATGAAACTGTAAGAGTCAGTGTGAGGTATGTGATGCCACAGAAAGGTGCAACACCCCTGATCTTATAGCAAAAAGTTGATTTCAATCTTCAGACAAACTCATCACCAATCCCAGCAGTTCTTCAGCTACAGGAGGGAAAGGAAGGAGTTTATAATAGTTATTATCAGGAAAAGGTGCCAAGAACAAGAACTGATGAGCAGATGAAGATGGTTAGTTATGTTAGTCTGTGCATGAAAAAAGATGGATGATTTAAAAAGCCCCAGCAAGATCTAGATTTATGGATTACCCCTTGTCAGTGCAAGTGATTGCACCCAAATCCTTCTGAATTAAATTTTGGAAAAAGGAGGCAAAGAGGCTTTTCGGAAGAGCAGCAATGAGTCTTTCGACTGTGGCACAGTACAGAGCAGCACACAGAAAAGACCCGTAACCTCACACTTCAGTAGCCCCCTCCCTTAGAAAAATACCTTGGTCCACTTCAGCCTGGAGTCCAGTGAGACCAGAACAGATATAGCAAAGTCCAGCCTGCTCGACAGTTCTCGTACTGGCCAATGGGACTCAGACCTTCACTAGAGTCTGTCTCATCGTCCAGCTCTCTACTGCAGATGCATCAGAGGATCCTGTGATCTGGCCAGCCTCTCTGTCCTTACAGGGCTTGGGAAGACTTTTCAGGAAGAATTTGTTGTGGGTGATAGGGCGAGTTGGGACAAAAAACTGAATTTTTGGATTGGTTAAATTGGTTTGATTCAGCTATGGGGAGAGAAAAAAAACAAAAAAACAAAGAGAAAGAAATCATATGACAAAATGGATGCAAATTCACATGTGACAGATTGACAGCTTGGATAGTTTGCAGAGTGGTGTTAGATTGCACCCCTAAGCTGCTTTAAAAAAAGAGCGGTGATTGTATAAGCTGAAAGATAAGCGTTAGGAAAAGTTCAGGGAATGGGCAGGGTGATGCTGTTGAAGATCATCTCCTGTACTGCTGATGCAGAACAGAAACATATTGTAATCAAGCATATTTCCAGGGTTGTACTGTGGGTGGCCAACAGCAGTGTTTAGAACAGTAATGTGAGGCACAAATAAATGTTCTGGTAACAGAAGTGAAAGGGTGAGAGGGAGGAGGGATTCAAAGGACATTCAAACAAAGAGGAAACAGTACTGTTATCTCAGCAGACACTGCAATAGGGAGTCGACAATTGCAGGAATGGCTGAGGAAGGCAGGTGTCTACATGCATTGCTGCATTAGATAAATGCAGCACTCGTTTATGCATTACATTTAGACAGTGAGTAAGAGAGACAGACAGTGGAAAGTGGCTCTAAGCGGGTTTCTTCTCCAGGACTCTGATCTTGTCTTTATCATTTTAACAGGAAATGGATAAATCACCTTGCACGAATCTCACTACAATCCAAAATCTGGCAAAGCAGAAAGAGAAAAAGGAGCGGGACACTTATGTGGCTGACTAGACTGCTTCTGCTGGATAGCAGGGTTGTATATAGTCAGAGTAAATGATGTTGGAGGGCTGGAAAGAGAAACTTGGATAGAAAAGTAGAGAAAAGTTGGGCTGAATGTGAGAGAAAGTGGGAGAATAACTAGGAAAGTGTTTGTGTGAGTGGAAGGAAGCGAGAAAGAGAGACTGTTCGGTATTGAGAACACTTACTGTTGGCTATGTTGGTGGCAGTGTAACTGTCTGCCATTCCTGAGACCTGGCTGGCAATGCTGACCTCACTGGCCCTCCGCTGGCCCCGGGAGAGGGGGGCCCGTTACGGGGGATGAGGGGTACGAACTGTCCATGAAGACACCACCATGAGACTGAACAACATCCGCTATTGAGCCCAAAAAGGAGATCCCATTAGACAGAGACACAGGTAAGGGGAACTCACGGTGAATGGAGGGGGGGGGTGTTAGAGCAGCAGCAGAGGAAATGTTGACCGCAGGGCAGCGAAGCCCAGGCCACATTTCTTCACCGACCACAACACATGACTGGTAAATGAATACATTAAACATTAGTGAATGTAAAATCACAAATGTCCACATCTTCTATAGTAATACTTAATTAACAGCCTACTCTAATGTCTTGAAAATGTGCTGGAGGCTTTAGTAAAATCACATGACCTCTGACTATTTTCACAGGGAGAAACACAGAGCACAGTTAAACAAAACCTTCTGTCACCACCAATAAGCTGATATTACGGAGATGATTTGAAAATACACTGAAACGGTCTTAAACTACTGCACACAAACACAAATGCCCACATCCTTTAAACTCTGTCATGAAAATGTGACGGCACAAAAGAAACATGGTACATGAGAGATGCTTATCAGATTTTTGCAGAGTATTTCCATGGCTTGATACTACAATTAGTTATATATATTTTTATTGTAACCAGAAGACAGGATGCTACAGGGAAAAGTATATATGGAAACTTTTAAACTTGTGTCAGTATTTGGAGAAATTGAAAAGCAATGGATATACTCAAAGAGAGCACGAAGTGGACTGAAATCTGAGCATCTCGACATAATGGCAAGAAGGACGAACAAAGAGATGACGGAAACACAATGAATGAGAGTCGGGGAACAGATATAGGTGAATGGGAGAGGCTACACACACTCCAGAGTGGCGGGTGTGGCTTTGAGGGAGCCCTCCTGCCAGTTTAGCACAGGCACAGGGATGCAGGTCTCACTGATGGTCTCCTGACAGCGAAGAGACAGGGGAGGCCCGCTGTCAAGCAGCAGCTGAGCGTTGCTCTGGACTGTCTCCACTACAGAGGGGGTGGGTGGAAGGGCAGGAGGGGTAGAAGTCGGGGTGGAGGTTTTAGAGGTAGAGAGCCAGGTACATGGATATGGAAACAGGAGGCCAAGAGAGGAAGAAAGAAAGAAGACAAGGAAGACAAAAACATATGAAGCAAGAACAACTGAACAAAAGACAAGAAAGAGTCAAGCCCTTAGTGGAGCTCACTTCTTTTGGACCACAGCTGCTCATCAGTTACACAATAAGATGACATATCACCCTGTTCTAAGATTAGAAAAAGCCTGCAATAATGCTAGTTATTCAATCATATGAACATATGCCTTAACATTGATCTTGAAATTGTCTTTGAAACTTTATCACTATTAAAAATCTTGGAAGGCCTGAAGATAGTCAGTGATAGCTCATCTGATGCAGGCTATCACCATCAGGGAACATGAACGTTCTGGCCCTAACTAACTAAGAAACATCTTCCATACTTGTACAGTTTATTAACCTGATGTCCATCCTTAATGCCCCAGTTCCTGATTCAATAATGTTAGGTATATCTTTTAACTGGAAAAAAATTCCTCCTCATTAATGAGTTTATTAAATTCTGTGTGCTTTATTTTCGAGAACAATAGACATATAATTGTATAAACAGGTTAGGCATCCTCTGTTCAAAGGATGATCAGTCCAAACAGAAACCACCAGCAGGACTGTGACAACACTGAGATGAATAAACTGCTTCACAAAAGATGCTGAAGCACAAACAGTAGAAAAATGTTACATTTTTCTTTCAGACAGCATTTACTATGTGAGTGAACTCGACAGGTGCTACTAAGGCATCTTTAAGCCATCTAAGGCATGCATGGGAAAAAGGACAGTGGGTTAAAATCAGCATCTGAAATGTCAGGTGATGTGATCTCAGTCGTTTTTTTTTGGTTTTTTTTTTAAAGGGAATTTTGCATTTGTGTGCGTGCGTCTGTGTGCATCCAAGACACACATCCAAGAATAATAACTTTTATGTATCACTGGTAAAAAGAGCTCACCCAGTAGGGCAGAGTTTCCATCTCCCAGGGGAAAGCGTTGGTAACGGGGCACATTGAATGAGGGAGGAGGTGAAATTTCCTCTCCAGTAGAGGCTCAAGGCGGGAGGCTGAAGGATCAGCTGGGTGGAACAGGTATAGACCTGCTGACAGGCAGGTCGCAGCTGGGCCACTAGGGGGAGAAATGAAACCAAGGACATAAGCAGGGAGAAGGGAAGAACCTAAATGCAGAAAAGTTGTACAACAATAGGTAATATCAACCAGATACAATTATTTGAAATTATTTGAAATATATTCTATTTTTCTGTAGGAAAAAGCTCACCATCTAACATAGGGATCACAGTCTTTCTCAGGGCGAGTACCAAGCCAAGCGGAGAGCCAAAGAGGAAAAAGTCAGACACCTCAAAGTCAAATTTCCCCAGGGAGCCTCCATCCAGCATAGTGCTGCTGCTCGACCTGCGGGAAGCTGTGTCATTCCGCAGGGACACTGGACTGTAAGCTAGAAAGACAGCACAAAGTCATTTCCTTGCATAGAGTTAAAAATAAAACATATTCTGACAGTACATGACAATAGGACTCGGTGTGTATCCTACATAAGGAAGTTTGTCCTCCCACAGACAACACACCTGGTCAGGAAAGCCTGGTGTTTGTTTTATAGTGTCCAGCTCGTAGGTGGAGGAGTCACTTCTCTTGCGAGGCAGTTGTCTCTTGGTGTCGTCACCCGCACTGGCACGTGGAATATCAATGTTGCTGCGACTGAGGTGGCGGCTACCCTCCAAGGTTGGAGATGCTGATCCATGTGCGCTGTTGACAACGATGCCAGAGAGAGAAGATCCTGGTCCTACAGGGGCAATTTTGTGAAAATGTATCATAAAGGACTTTCCAGCACTTAACAAAAAGAAATAAAAAATAATAATGAAGACCTGATTAAGATTAACAAAACAGGTTTTAAAGTGCACACAGGAGTATTCCAGGCAATTTAGGATGAGCTGAAATATTGTGGCCATGCATTCATTATGTTGGATGTCGTCTCGTTTACCTGTACACTAATGATGCTGCCCCTGCGACTGCTGTTCTGGCTCTCATTTACTGTTGATTGCTGCTGCACAGAGCATCAAAGCCCAAGATTCCTCCCACACAGTCCCAATGAGGCAAACCTAGAGAGGTTAAAGGGGTGAGAAATATTTATTACATATATCTGCAGGGTTCAGGAGTACCTAAAAGGAGTTCTATAATTACACACTGGATGTAAGGATATGAAAATAATTATTAGAGTTACTGATAAAGACTCAAACTAACATAGAAACAGCTAACATATTGTTTTATTGTTTTTTACTTTAATTTGTGGCTCTAAAAAGTACAACTCACGTACCTGGCAGAGAAAGCAGCACCATCCAGAGACTTAATGAAGTCAGCATACACTTGGTTGGCTCGGAAGATGACAGTGGCCACAGCATCCTGGTACTGTGGAGAAGAGGTGGCGAGGAGAGGCAGGGCTGCCAGCGGGATGTGGTCCTGGCTGTTGGACAGACAACCTTCATCGTAGCTGTAAGGGCTCAGGCTGTGACAGAGAACAAAAATTCATTAAAAAAAATTTGATTATAAATTTAGAGTCCAAGGCATGGACAGAGAGAATAAATAAATGCAGGAACAGAGGACAAGAGTCATGAGCTGCATCTGGACCTCTTCCATCATAAGCAAACAGCCATCACAGCTAATCTAGAGTTAGATCCATAATTTGTTGGACAAAGACACAATTTTTGTAGTTTTGCCCCTTTGTTAAAAAACATGCACTTCGACTAGTAGCAGCAAAGTCCGGGTAGCTTGATCTTTACTTTATTTTTGTTGTAGTTTTATCCGTTTTTGTTTTTGTCACGTACTGACGGATACTTCTGTGGGGAGAAGAGTTTACTCAAGAGAAGAGCTTTATTCATTGAAATGGAGCAAATCTGGAAGGTACCACCCTATTCCAGTTGAGATAAAGAGGTGGTTTCGTGGTTGCTGTGCTGGTGCAAAAGTGAAGGCTTGGAAGTGGAGATATGAGCCCTTTCTGCCAACAGTCATCATGGGAAATGTCAACTCGCTGCCAAACAAAAGTAATGAGCTGGAGATATTGGTGAAGACTCAGAAAGTATACCGGGAGTGCAGTCTCATGTGTTTACTGAAACATGGTTGGCACCAAGAGAATTCAGTCACATCACAACACCAATGGCCGAAGTTCCATGTGAAGTTCTCCATGAAACTGTTGCTAGGATGTCCAATGTCAAAGAAGCTTACAGAGCTACTGTCACCACTTGGGGCATAACCAGTTACCACCACAGAAGCCATCCTGAACAACCCTGATCACCCACTTTATAACATCTTTATGGAATACAAAAACATCAGTAAGGGAAGACTCCTCTCTCTCCATTGTAAAACTGAGAGATACGGAAAATCATTTGCACCCACAGCCATCAGACTGATGGACCAAAGTGATGAGAAGAGAAAAGTATGAATGAGAGAAACAGGTCATGATCTGAAGCATTCCACATTATCTGTCAAACATGATGGAGGCATGAGCATGTATGGCTGCCAGTGGAACCGGGTCACAAGTGTTTATTGATGATGTGACTGCTGATAAAAGTAGTAGGGTGAATTTTGAGTGTACAGGGCTATACTCTGCTCAGATTCAGCCGAATGCTGCAAAGGTCATCAGACAGTGTTTCACAATGCAAATGGATAATGACCCAAAACGTGCTGCAAATGCAACCCAAGAGACTCTCAAGGCAATTATATTAGATATTCTTCAATGGCCTCTCAAGGAGGAAACACAGCATTTGGTGATGAGGCAGTCATGGTTGGCAAAGGATTTTAAACCCAAGTACTAAATAAACCCTTATACTTAAAATGATGTTAGTTTGTTCAATGGGACAATGGGAGAAAAAAAAATGGGAGATTATGTATCTAAATGTCTGTATTCTTAAACATTTAATGAAATACTTGCTTAAACCCCTTGAATTAAAGCTGAAAGTCTGCATTTCAGTCACACATTGACCATCTGATTTAAAATACAATGGTGATCCAACAAATTATGGAACTAACTGTACACAAACCTTCAATCATATATATGAGGTTTGCAGCCTGCAGAGAAATATGTGCATGTGTGTCCTCTTACTTGGACACGAGGGAGAAGGCCTCGGCACAGATGGCAGGGCAGGGCACCAAGCGGATGGCGATGCGTCCCAGCGCAGCAGGGTAGTGAACACGCATGACTGTGTCAAAAGCCGTACTGATTGTGTTGACGTCGGCCTGCTTGCTGTTCTGGTCGCCTCCTCCTGTATCCAGGATGTTCCCTCCATGCAGGACCAAGATGAGCACATGGATCTTGGAAGGCTGCAGGCACTGCTGGGACGAGCTCTCCTGACAACAGCAAATAAAGAGAAGAGTTATGGACGGGAATGTTGAGGAGCAGCCTTTGGAAAATATTCAATAAAATGTTTGTTGCTTCAACAGCATGACCAGAGAATACATACTTACTGAGTGATAAAACAAACGAGCAAAACCACAGATAAACAATGAGGCCTTGAAATCAGGCATCAAATCGCTTTTAAACCGATTCAAGTTACGACTTGCAACGTTTTGTGGCCATTGCTTCAAACATGAATTACACGGCAAACTGCTTTTCACAGCCACTGAGGGGTGAAGAACCATGAAGACACATAACAGAGCCAACCTCCACCTGGAACAACCGTTCAACTAGCTGCAAACGACAACCATGCTTCCTGACGACAAGTTCACATAAATTAGCACAGCACAATGTGTAGTTTTGTCTTTTACTTCCAATCCAAAACTTCACATTTCCATAAGTACAGGGGGGTTGAACAGAGGGTGGTGAGGTTGAGGAGTACACACGGATCTGGGTTTGGGCTACGGCAAGGAAAACGGCAGGGGCATTAAGTAGACTGGAGGCGTCTATTGAACCCCACAGTGCACTGGGGCCAAAATGTTTACTTACTGACTGGTGCCTTGTTACCGTGATGGTGGGAATGGGAGAGCTATCGGCTTGGCCGCTAAGACAGCCACGCATCTGAACACAAGAGGACAGAGAGGCTCAGGGACAAACACCCCTTTCTCTTATCCTCCAAAGTTTAAAGCCTGGTATTTTTTTTTTTTTGCAGCTAAAATCAAATTAAATCATGTATAACAAAAGCTTTTGAGTCCAGCAGATGGTTTTTAAGGGATATTCCAGATATGGAAGGGCATCAGAGGAGTGTGAGTTAAAAGAATGTTATTTGGCATGAAACTCACATACCTCATCTAGTCTTTCCTCGCTGGTTGCTCTTTCATAATCGACGGTCATTTCCTTGAACAGGTCACCTAGAAACACACATACACACAGACCCTCAGCATCAAGTACCACAGTAGTGTCCTGTCCATGAAGAGGCCTTCATCTTACCAGGAGTTTCCTCTGTGTCTACAGCCTCAATCTTGTCCATGAGGTCATTGGAGTTCCACTTGGCAATCTCTTTTGGGAAGACCTCCTCACCATCAGAGAGATCCTCTGCAAGGGGGAAAAAAAAAAAAAAAAAAAATCAGATAAATTATCATCAGTTAAAGCGTATTCACTGATCAGAGGTTATAAATGTGTCATTACATCAACAGTAACAACTGGAGTTTTAAATTACACAAAGAAACCATAAAGCAAAATAAACTTTAAGGTTTCCCACAAGTTTGCAATCCAACAAAGCACTGTGAAAATCCATGGATGATGAGCACACATTATTTTATTACTATAATGGATTAAAAAAAAACAAAAAAAAACTAAAACATATTCAAACAGCTTCCCCTGTGATTACCTGCTACAAATGATTTTACTATATGTCTTAAATTCATGCACGTATACCAGTGAATTGGCTTACTGATCGACTGACATTAATGTGTGATGTAAAAGGACCTCAAATGGACCCTTTTTATGCCCCAATTCCTCAGTGTTCACTTTAGGTTGTTAATCAAGATTCGATTTAAAAATTAAATAATCTCATTCCATTTACCGCCTCGGCATCTACACTACAAATAAATGGCATCAACGCAGGAAAGTAAATGAAAATCTTTATTTCATAATGACTTGGTTTGAACACTCAAAGGAGATTTGCAACAAGTTTTACTAGTACTGTTCCTAACACCCAAAATCCTGTCATTAATGGTATGAGTTGCTCATTATTAGGCACCCTGAAAACAGATCTAAATCATTTTTGACCCTTTTATTAGCTGAGCTGCATCAATATCCTTTTGATTTATTTATAAATATCAATAACAATCCAGTCTTAAACTGAGTATAAGATCATCTTTATTCCACTGTAAGGCTTTATTGCGCTCTCACTAATAAGCTGCAGCATCAGCTGTTAGTCGTGAGTAGATCTAAGATAGTTATATACGACAGGTTAAATGTGCACCATCACTGGTAGATTCAACCTTCTTATTAAATGTGTGGCATCTTTGCGGAGTTCTTCTGCTTAAGCTTTCTTTTTATTCATTTGCATAAAAAAAAAAAATGGAGGTGTAAAAATAAACTTGCACATGCTTCTTGAATACTCGTGATGGATGGTTACTGCAAGAGGATAACGAGAACTTTAAAGACAGAAACCTAAAATTAGAAGCAATCTGAGCTAAGTCACTCATTTTCCATATTTAATGTGTGCGCCTTCATTATGTGATTCACCCAGGCATCAAAACACAAACATTTATATTTGTTTGTATAAGTACATTCTGATACACTGTCCCCATTTATTTACCATAATTAATAAGTGTTCATAAATCATGATGTTTTAAGCAGGTCATTTGATAAAGTGCAATGGGCTTTCACTTCTCTCGCACACTCTCACACACGCACACACACACACACACACACGCACGCACACACACACACACACCCCAATTAATCCATGCAAACATGAATACTGTGGCACATGTTATGAAAAAAAATTAGATGTCAACACAATTGATGGTAATTATTGAATTCCAGTGACTCACAATGTCATGAGCAACTTATTAAATGTGGGCTAGGTGGAAACTAATGACTGCAGGAAAATTATTATCAATGTAATAAATGACTACATCATGGATAATTTTATTCTTGTTTCATCATTGTGACTAAACAGTGAGTTTCAGTCTCTCTCACACACACACGAATTACTCAAATAAGTCATTTTATTTCTTTCATGCATTGTGAATGGTTTGTTTAAATGATGATGCAGGTGAGTGAAGGTGGGCAGAGATGATTGTGATTTCTGAGCTTGACATCGGGATGAGACACTCGGCCTGTGTCTTCAGCCAAACTTATCCAGCAGGAAGCACCCACCTAGTTCAACTGCAGCCCCAAAACATTCTGGATATCTGGGGAGCTTAAGAACTGATCTGTGGTTAAAGAGATGTATTCATAGGAAATGAAGAAGGGGGGCAAGTAGGTTATAAACATTTCATCCAGCTTCCACGTTTACTTTAAAAAAAATAAATAAATAAATCAGAGCAGCAGTTACCATGAGCGTCGAAGAATTCCTCGTCCGAGCTGTCGTCCGAGTCTCGTGCTATGCTCTGCATCCTCCACTCGGAGATGCTGTGACGTGACGGGCTCACTGAGGAAAAAAAAATTGTTATTTTGGGACATGTGTTTTAGCCTCTTTCTTTTAAACACACACTCTACAACTAAGAAGTATTGCACAACCCACCCCCCTCTGAACACCACACACTCACTCACAGTGTTACATAAACATCATAGTCTCTGTTGTGCATTACTTCATCACAGATGGACTGATTGTGGTCAGGGGTGGAGTGCTAAAAACTGAGGCCCAGTGCAACACGAATGAGCTACAAACACCAAAAACTACATCCCAACTGAGAAAAACTGCAGTCCTAAGAGCAGGCATTGTCCATCACTTGTCTTCAGTCTATGGATTATATATCATTAGCACAAAGGACGGGGGTGGTCACTCAGAGGCAGTAAGAGAGGGGCACAGATGTAGCTGTCAGGGCACAGAAAAACACAGCAGCGCTGGAAGGGAGGGTCACTCGGAGGAGCATCAGCCTCCTCTGTCCTGTGATGTCAGCACTGCTGCTAAAAATAGCCCTGGAGAAAACGATGGAGGGAGGGGAAGGGGGGGGGGGGGCAGTTACAGGGGTGACATGAGGCTGGATGAGAGTTTGGGGTCCATGTGGCAGCTAAAGTGAGTGCCACCTTGAAGAAGGGGTGACATTTGAGATGGTTAAGTTCAGACATGTAGTCTACGATATTAGTGATGCTGCTAAAAATAACCCAGGTGAGATTTACTGTCTCCCCCCACACCTCCCTTGTGAGTAAATATGGTTGAGGAGCACTTAAAGGAAATTAAGGCGCCTGACAGGAAAGTAAAGCATGCCACAAAAGCAGTCTGCACACTTCAAAAGCTGCTCCCTGTATGCCTTTATTAACACCAATTCAATGGTCTGAGCTCATGATTTTTCAATAGACTCTGCTTACTTCACCTTGAGGTTAACTCAGTGTGTACACCTGTGCAGAGCTTGAACCAAAAAATGCTATTACTGTACTTCCTGTCCAGCTGTAATCCAAATTCATTCTACCGCTTTATTTCTTACAAGAAAAAAAAAAAAAAACTTTCAAAGAATGCTGTAATGCAAAATGAAAAATGACACACCAAAGCATCATACAAAAGAAAAGGGCTACTTTATCCTTGCACCAGCTTGATGTTTGATCTTGCTGAATTCTTCACATACTAGCTTCCACTGTAGACGAGTCTCAAGCATCACAGCTTGATGTGTTTACTTATAGGATATTTTGGCTTTGATGTAACATACATAATATATGAAAAGGTAGAAATGAGTCACACGGGAGACTTAACAGGAATTTAAGGCACGATGAGGTGTAAATACAGTTGTCACAATGCGTTAAGGAAAGTACTGTGCAAAAGTCTTGAGCTACCCCTCATTTCTTTTAATTTTTGCTAGGAAAAGGAGAAATACGTGCAGTGATTACCATACGTGCAAGCATACAGTGCATGTGCTTACAATATATAAGGAAAAAACTGAGTTTGTACAATTTTAATGACTTGGAAAGTCAATATTTGGTATGATCACGTTTATTCTTCAACACAGCCTGAACTCTCTGAGGCAGCTTTCTTGCAATTTCTTTAAGTGGTCTTCAGGAATAGTTCTCCAGGCTTCATGAAGGACATTCAAAGCGTTTCTTTGGATGTTGGCTGCCTTTTGTTCTGTTCTCTGTCAATATGATCCCACACTGCTTCAATAATGTTGAGGTTCAGGCTCTGGGGAGACCAATTCCTGACTGACAGTGTTCCACTGTGTTTTTCTGTCCAGGTATGTTCTTACTGTGCTGGTAGTGTGCTTGGGATCATTGACATGCTAAATAAAATTGAGCTGTTGTCACTCAAACACTTTTAAGATGATAATGCAAATCTGACTGTACTTTTCTGCGTTCACAATTCCATCAATTCTGACAAGATCTCCAACACCACTGGCTGAAGTGCAGCCCCAAACCATGGAGCCTCCACAGATGGCTACCTCAGCCTTTTCTCTTTGTTTCCCGTCCTTAAAAATGGCTTCTTGACAGCCACCCTTCTGTTTGGACTATTTCTGATGAGGTTTCAGTGAAAAGTAGATGGATCGACTGAAGGGCTAGATGCAGCTATCATATCCTGTGTCAGGTCTTTTCTGGCTTTCAGATATTGTTCATCTGCTGTAGACAGTTTTTTAGTTTTTGACACTTCTTTTGTCCTCCACTTGTCCAGTTTCCTCAAATTGTTTAAAAACACACTGCACACCATGCTGAGATATGCCAAGTTTTCAGCTAATAGATCTTTGGGAATCACCTTGTGCAAAAATACTATTTTATGTCTGTCAAACTGTGCTTGTGTCCTTGGCATTTTTCATAGATTCAACTAAAGAAATGGGAACAAATGATGTGGTTTTGCAACAGGCTGTTTTACAATTTTAAATTGGTTCTTCGCAAAGTTGCTTTTTTTTTATGCTTGAAGGATTCACAGGTCAGTTTTAAGTGGTTCAACAAACAAAAATACATTCTTCTGAAAATGGTGAAAACTGGACTGAAAATGAATTTAAAAAAGCAGCCAATGTCCCAAGAAAAACTTTGAAAGACATTCAGAAAGCCTGAAGAACTATTGCTCAAGAAAAAGAAAAAAAAGTTTGTCTCCTTAGAAGCAAAATATAATGAAATGAGGGGTGGCTCGAGACTTTTGCACAATACCATGTGCCCTTGCAGATACCTTTCCCATCAATGTGGCAGCTTCACACAGCCATATACAGAGGTGACAAGGGCAAACACATGAAGATGGCATGTTCCTCACCTCCTCTCTTGGATGATCGGGAGGATCGGGAGGAGGTGGACCACTGCTTAGTTAGTATACCTCGTGGCTGCAGAGTTTCTCCTCCTGAGCTGGCAACGACTGCCTCAGCTTCAATACAGCTGATTGCCTCTTTAACCTCCTGGTCTTTGTCTGGAGATGGAGCACCTCCGTTGGCCTCAGTGGCCTCCTCTGCCTGGCTAAACTGAGCCATCTTCCTGGCCAGGGCCAGCTGGGTTTCCAGCTCCAGCTGCCTGATGTCTTCTATGGTCAGACCATACCACTCATCCTGCCAGCACCAGGCCTGCCGGTGGGCACGCACCATCACCTTTCTTAGTCCTAGTGAAAAACCATGACAGAAATGAACCCTTACTAACACTGTATCTAAATATACTTCTTGTAAAAGAAAAAAATAAATCCACAGCATAAACATCTGTGACTATTTACTCACCAACATCATGAATAAAGCGTTCGATCTTGGACTGCATGCCCCAGTAACGAAACTCCACCTTACAGAGTTTGTAGGCACACATGATGGGGGTCTTGCCTGGGTTATTGTTGTACTCTTCTATCCAGTCGTCTCGCAGAGGTCCCCTTTGGGTCTTGGCTGACTTGTAAAGCCTTGGGTCTTCCTCAGCTTTGTACTCGTGAGGAGGGATGGGATCTGTCACTATATCGATTGGGTCTACAAAAGAATTCATTTTTACATGGTAAAGACTCATGAAGCCAGGTGTTTTGAAAGTATATTAAACCCTCAATATTGTTATTGAGGTTTTAATATTATGTTACGATGTGTGCATAAGTGGGTGGGGTTGTAGATGAACTTGCATGGGCTTGTATTTAACAGCCTGAAATTCTTTTTATAGCTGAAATTCCAACTGACAGATTCCATCAGCTACTTAGAAATGAGTAATTAAAATAATTACAATGCTGTAACTGAGCCACTGCATAACCTGAAACGCATTCATTTCAGGGTATTGTATCCACTGGGAAAACATACTCTTAACCAGATTAAAAAAAACAAAACACAAAACAAAAAAAAACAGATGCTGTAACATTAAACTACCACAAGTGGGCCTCATCCACCACATAGCTTAGTATCAAGAGGACAGATAGCAAAACACTACTGAATGAGGAGATCATTACTTGCTGCATTTATTTGCTAATACAATCATGTGCTGAGCTTGCTTTCGTCTGCGTAATTTGAAAGTTAAATTACCAACATTATTATCTGAGTTATGTTTACACAACAGTTGAGGGCTGATACCAAATGGTCTCACCAATAGTCCTTTGTCTTTTCTCTGCTGCTGACATGTTGAAGACATCAGCCTGGTTGCCTGTGTCGGGTTTGTAGTATGTCTCAATGTCAATGGAAAATTTCTCAACAAAGGGGCAAGTGTATCTGAAAGAGAAGGTATAAAAAGGCATACAAAATAACTAATAAAATAACTGTCCCAACAAAACAAGAGTGAGTTATGGTTTAACGTCTGCCCTCATTCAGAGACTTATTTTCTCACTAAATAACTTGAGAGCAGAGCTATTTTACTACGAGTGACAAAACTATCTTACTGTTTAGGATACAACACTTAAGCCATACCCATCTGCTGCATCTGCAGCAAAACTGTCACTAGTTGAATAGATATGTCAACAGCACTTGGAGTCTATCAATATCCCGACTGTGCAGTCAAGGGCACATCTCTTTTCAGCACCTTCACGTCTTTGTTTGTCAGACCTCACACAGACAAATGGACTGACACTCTGAAAGTGAGGGGCTGCCAACGTCTGGCTGTCTGGGAGCGCTGCTGGCCACACGCCGATCTGATGGTCTGCTTGGTAATATTCTGACAACCTGCTCTTAGACTTGGCATCATCAAATTAATCACTGAATATAATTAGAGGAGAAATTATCTTCTCCAGAACCTGAGCTAGATTTCTGTCTGTAAATGTGTATAGACTAACCAGCTGCAGCAGCTGTCACATGCATAAAGCATTTATATTAATAAAAAAAGCTGTGTGTTTCTGTCAAGCCTGTTTTAAAGAGGTGTTAAGGTTAAAGCCAAGCTAACTTTATTGTTTCCAATAGGAAAAAAAAAAAAAAAAAGTCTTCTTGTGTCGACAAAATGCTGCATCAAAATTGCAGGGGTGGCCTTCTTGCATCAGCTAATCTCACCTGGTGCGGGTGTAAGGGTAGGCGTTCCAGGACTCCTCTTCAACCCTCAGGGCTGCTTTGGGCAAGATAGAGCGGAACCAGCTGGGAATGTGCATGCCAATATGGTAGACCTTGTGGGTGTACTGGCCCGTCCCGCCTGGTCCATCTGTATACGGCTTATTTTCTAGGATTTCCACCCCACTGCCTTCACCACAGCTCTCTTCTCTGCTCTTCTTCTGTAAGAGGAATGATAAAATGCATATTTGCATATTAGAAGAATAGTACAAAGTGTCACAGTGTTAAATGGGAAAAAAAAAATATAAACACTAAAATTATTAGAATCACTCACTAAATCTGGAAAGGATGTTTAAGACAAACAACTAAATGAATGTGACTTTTGCAGAGACAGTGGGCTGTTACTTTGAGTACAGTGATGCCACACGCATCAAAATTAACAGCTTCATGAAAGCACGTCCAGCTCTGAATTGCAAATCAGGAAGGTCCAAAGAAGTGTAGGGGGGGGGGGGGGGGGGGGGGGGGGGGGGGGGGGGGGGGGGGGGGGGGGGGTGGGGGGGGGGGGGGGGGGGGGGGTGGGGGGGGGGGGGGGGGGGGGGGGGGGGGGGGGGGGTGGGGGGGGGGGGGGGGGGGGGGGGGGGGGGGGGGGGCAAAAAAAAACAAAACAAAAAAAGCAGCACGTGGGGCCACACCTTTCCCATGCCAGTGCGCACAAGAGGAGAAGCTAGGTGGAGCCTGTAGCTGTAGTTGTGTGAAGTTACAAATGGCCATTTTGTAGTTTCACAGACAAGAATATCAGGAATTGTAAAATCAGCAAACGGGAAGACAATAAACAGCAGAGCATAGTCCAAGTGCTGACGGTAACACAACGACCATAAAAAGTGAAAGATTTCTGATGTATCATGGTTTTTTTTCCCCTCTTATCAGCAGTTATTTTGTCTTACTATATGCAGCTTAACCTTTGTTTAACAGAGTGTTTAGTGCAGTGGTAGCATAATAGGGAGACAGATTTCTTCAGTCAGCCGGGCAGAGAGAGGTGATGGAAGCAAACCAGTGAATCAGTGGAGCAGGGAAGAGGAAGCCATGAGGCATCCAGCACACCGGACCTCATTACCTCTGACAGGTCATTCATTAGCAACCCGCCCAGCTCTCAACAACCCAGACACAGCTCCAAAGACACAGCACAGACGCCACAGCAACCAGCCATACACAGCCAGTACATGATGCAGAAGTGAACCACAGTAACGGAACAGCAAATCTCAAGATTACAGAGCATTATATGCATTCAAAACTATAAAATATATGAACATACAGATAAACAAAACTGTGTATCCACAGATTATGTACTTTAAGCATATTTTATAAAGGAAAAGTTCACTCAAAATTGTAATAGAACACTATCCAGCTAAGAAAGACCGTCTCTTTGCTTGGATCCTGACATGTAACTGCAGCCCGTCAAAGGCAGAGTCCCTTCTTCCCCCTTGAGCGATGGGTGATTCTCTCCAGTTCACCACGAAAAAGATTACAATACAGTGGCCAGGCTTAGCCACTCCCATAACGGGAAGTGAGGAAACCAATAACACGCTTAAACATAAATGAACTCTAAATGTAATGTTACATTGTGCAAAATACAGGACACTTATTTCATTTACATACGGACCTAAACTGTACCTATAGAGTAAAAAATGTAGGAGGAGGTACCTGGATACCCTCTACAGGGAGGCTCTCATTTACACTATAAAATAGATTATAAAATAGATTTCAGCTATGAAAATTTTATAAAATACTGTCATCCCGAGGGCCTGCGGTATATGTTTAGATCCGACTATTATGACAGTCACATCCTGGTATTTTCCTCTCACCATCAAGTTAGTGAGGCATGTTTCCTGCTTGAGATAATACTTTTATTTATTTATTTATTTTTTTTAAACCAACTCCAAGGTTGCTTATTCAAAATATGGTGGACCTGTGTGGACGAATAAGAAACAGTGACAAACTTTCACATTTAATATTTCTGTTGCTGTATTTTCTTATTACTGTAATCTCCATATTGTGAGAACATTACAATCACCTAGAAGGTGGGGTGAGGGGTGAAGGAAAAAAAGTGACAGAAAAGACAGGGTGGGGCACAGCCTGTTGAGGTGGCAATATGGCCAGGCTGTCCTAAGGCCCCGGCTTCATTTATGAAGCTTTCACTGACGATGGATCGCAGGCGGGCAGGCAGGCCCACATGCTCCAGTTGCCCTGGCAACATACAGCAGTGAAGTGAGGGTAGCCATGCTCTCTTTCCTTCCACCCCCTCTCTTATTTCTTCCTGTCCCTTCTTTGCTGGCTCTCTTTTTATCCTCCATTTCCTCATTCACTTTTCCTCTCGTGAACAAAACCTGACCACTGGCATGCTGCTGATGTCATGGTTGCCATAGTGACAGAAGCCTCAGAGCACTGTGGCTGTTTAGAGATGGTTAGGTCAGGGGAAAGGCAACTATGGGTCAATAAAACGTTAGAACTCCAATATTTGTTTACATACTTGAGAGTTCACACATGAAGAGTTTCTTTCATAATCTCTCTTGTGTGCTCAGTGTTTGTCCTGAGAATCTGAGAGCGAAGCAGTTCGAATGAAAAAAAGAAAAAAAAAGTATATATATATATATAGCTATTGTTTTTAGGATTTATTAAGTCTTTACAATACACCATCAAATACAACAAAGGTGCCAAAGACATTATGAAGTGAGTAGAAAGTGTGCCGCAGTGCCTGACATGTGCCGTCTTGAAATGTCTGATTGCTTTGGGGCATGTCCACTGAGTCATGTTCCCAAACATCTACAGACTACCTGTCTGTTTTTTACACCATGGGAAGGATGTGTAGAAAAACAAGAGAATAACAAATGTGTTTGCAAGCTTGAAAATAAATAAATAAAATCTGAAATTATTTGAGGGACCCATATACACTTTCTGGACTTGAAATTATTGAAATTAGGTCAGTTTTTGCAGACAGACAGATTGTTGCAAAGCAAACACATCCCACTACATGTTGCTATCAACTAAATTATCTATTATTTTATTTGCAATGATGCAATGTAACTGTAGCTAATAGCTCAATGTGACAAACTGTTTTTAAAGTACAAAGAGATAGAAAAATACAGTTGAATTAATCTGTAGTATTGTTATACCTGTGGGTGGATGTTAATTTTAAACAACCCTGTCAACACTCTTATTTGGATGTAAGATTAACAGCTGTAGGAGGGGTCTACACCTTGAAAGCTTGCTGGGCTTACCTTACCTAAGCCCTAAATGCTGAACCTATCCAATGAAACTATTCAGTTCTAATGTTTGACTGTCAAACGCCACCCTTCCATAACTCTTTAGCTGCTGATTTCACTTGATACTGCACTGCCAATATATTTGGCATGCTTTTGGGTTCTTATTTTCTGATAACAAAAAACAACTACACTCACATTGCCCTCACAATACAAGATCAATGAAGAGGCGAGACACATAAAAACCCACAAAATACTTCAACCTTATCAAACAGACCTGTAACGTCCTCTACAATGACTGTAAAACTGCTACTTATAAACACACATTACATAACCATGCAGCTCAAATCCAAACAAATGCACCTAATGCCTAATATGCACATCTCTGAACTATAAATAACACTGTATTTTTAACACAGAGTCTTTGCGATTGCCATTGATACCTCTTCTGAGTACTGCTGCTCACACTGGCAGCAGCACTGGATTAAATAAATCCATCTTCATGTAAACATGCCATATGAAGAGGAAATAATGCTGCACAGGATGACTAAAGCTGTATAAATGGGCCCTTCCTGCTGGAGCTGTAAACCCTAAGCCTCCAACACAGACCCTCCATCTCCAGTTAAGGGCCTGTTTTGACAAATGAAACTGTCTGGTACGGACAAAGCAGTACGTCCATCTCCATCGCAGCAGTACGTGTGCACAGAGTTTGCAGTGAGAGCAGAAACATGCAGCCTATAACCGCTGTAAGCAGCCAGCTTCAGAGAGTTTAAATTGGCTAATATATCAGCACACAGGCTCCCTTTGTTTGGTTACTTCACCAACGTCACACATCATATGACCAATCATTTCATAATTGGACAAGCTGTGATCGCACACTTGAAAAACTCCCTGTGTTAATTTATCTCCCTTCTGACTGTTCGTTTTCGTCCCTTGTTTCTGCAGTTGTTCATTTTTGGTCATGTGTGGGTGAGAATTTGCTGGAAAAGAGTACATTTTATTGTGTTGCCTCACCTGTATCATATAAAGCTGGGCGATGCGGTACTCCTCCACACTCATGGGCATGGGGATGCGGTACTCCTTGATGAGCATGGTGAAGCTTAGATAAGGGGAAAGGGGGATGAGGGAGGAGATTGACAAGGGAAAGGGGGAGGGAGGGATAGAGGGAAGGGAGGGGGAGAGGGGGGAAGGAGAGACTTGGGGTGCTCCTATATGTGTCTTGTCAAATCACCAGCTGAAGTCCACATTGATGGCTCCTGTGGGGAAAAAGAAAATACAAAAACTGGGTTATGGAAGCTGTAAATTAATGCAAAAATATCAAATTAATAGAGTTTCTTACAATCAAAACATGTGGATAAAGTCAACATCTGAAAATACCTAATGATTCTTCCAGATCCCACACTCAAAAGCAGAAAGCAGCAATAAAAATAATTAATCATATGCAGAACATGTCAGCAAACAGACTCATTTCTGAATCTGTCAAACTCTGCTATGCACAACTGAGGACAAAGATTCCCTCTCGTGGCTCACACGCAGATGAAGACAAGAGCCGGAGTGTCATTCAGGACATATGCTCCATGTAGCATAGGAACACATATCTACTCCAAGCCTCGGCAGCAAAGACAAGCATCAGTGTTGTGCCTCCATCCAGCATCGCACATCCAAGTAAAGCACTTCCCAGGATAAATTCTCCTTCTTATACACAGGCCTGTGTGTGTGTGTGTGTGTGTGTGTGTGTGTGTGTGTGTGTGTGTGTGTGTGTGTGTGTGTGTGTAGGTGGGTGGCCAGAGTCTACGGAGAGCAAGTGTGCCTTGCCGAAGGTCCCAACAGCCACCCTGTTTCTCCCAACAGTCCAGCACCGTCACATGGGGGGCTAAGTCAGCATAAGAGGGATTACAGTAGGGTGGGGAGCATTACGTAACATTGTAAGAGCCCCCTGTTCATGATCGAGGTTTCACAAATAGGAGAATTACACAAAGCATTGTTTTCAAACCACTGGGCAGAATAGGGGTAGGTGTGGGCTATACATACGCAATGTGTGGGTGGCATGAGTTGCAGAAGTCTGCTTTGACCGCTAAGGCAAGAACAGCTCTCCAAATCTAAGAAAGTACAAAACAAGATCAAGCCTGTGCAGCGCTGTAGTGCAAGTTTATCTAAATTAAATATCACAGGTGTCAGCTAAGGTGACACATTTACTGAAGCAGTCTATAAGGAAACAGATATCAATTAGTTGAAAGAAAACTTGGCAAACATGAGGAAGGATGTTACTATAGATTTCTTAAAGAATATAAAGCAATTAGAAAATCTACAGACTGAATCCTGGTGAAAGCACAGTGGGCAGGATTTTAGCTGTGGTGCTGAGGAGACTATACTGTACAACACCATCCTGAAACTGCTGATTTAGCCATCCAAATGTGGCTACACGGTATTGCATAACTGTAATATTCACCCATTTCTGACCTATGGAAGCCACTGGACCTTGCTCAGGAATCCATCCATTCTGTATAATCACTCTAATCACACCAATATCCATGCTGCGTCACTTATCCAGCAAACAATGGCCAGCTTTGGTCTAACTAACAGACCTGTTCCCTCCACCGTTTGAATCTTTGCTGCTGCAGCTACAGGAACACTTTCATCTAATGAGTTTACTGAGGCCAGGAAGAAAATACAGTCAGTCTGACTTTACACCTGGAGCAGCTGCTTACAAAATATCAGGAGGTGTGCTGGTTCTATACATTTTTTATGTAATATCTTTACACTGAAGAACAAAGCGTTGACAAAATCAGAGCAGAACACCACATTTTGCTGAAAATAACTACACTCATGGGAGATGCTAGAATAAAACTAGGCTACATGTAGAGGCTCGGAGGAAAGCCTGCGGCTCTGGAGCCCAAGAAGTCTTTAGTCGTTAGAGCAAAGTGCTTATCCTTATTGATTAACAGCTTCAACATGTACTCTAAGCATGGTTTAAAATGTGGCAACAGTCTTAATGCAGATTGCAACTGATGATGCAACAAACAAGTGTTTCTGAGTATTTCCTCTTGAGTACAGATTATTGATGTGTTAACTGTCCTGATTTGGAGGTCATTCAGTGTGACATTGATAAGGCTACTTCTTTTACTGTCGGCTGGAGAACCATCACTTTGTGACTCAAAGTCCAGCCACCAACGACCAACCCACACGCACACACGGACGCGACACCAGGTATGCAAATACCATAACAAGGACATAGCAAACAGACAGAAAGCAAGAAAAAACATCAGGCAGCGGGAGCCTGCGAGTTCTGTCCGGCAACATGTATTTGGAAGCTGCTGTGATGATGCTGTGCAGGGATTAGTAGTAATACTGATGTATGTTAGTTATGTCACTATTCTGCGGGATTATGGCAGTGTTGCTATTGGTGAGAGCTGCAAGTAATAACCATTTTCCACTAGCTTGATTAATTAATTAAATTCAATCTAAAACAAAAAATTGTTGAAAACAGCAAAGCAAAACATTTTACAGTTAAAGCTGATTTCCAAATGATGAGGCACAAATTATTTCTGCTCACAAAAAATAAATAAATGTTTCTGTGATTCAAATAATCAGTTAACAACATACATGCTAAATTCTTGTGTGTGCACATAATGAAAGTACATACTTGTTTTTGGCTTCCATCATAAACTCATGAACATATTAAGTCTGATTTTAAACACTAACCCAGCAAATGAGTCACCGAGTTGGGCAGAGACCAGGAGTTTATTTCCATCCTGTAGAATCTGCAGTTCCAGCTTAAAATAACTTTTTTCTTCTTTAGTAAAATTTTAGTTTCAGTGGAAAGCTTGTCTCCCATTTTCCAGTACCCGTCTCTTCTTGTCTGCCTCCAGTTGTGTTAACTCATCAAAGCAACAACCCAATATGACCACACCCAAACTTTATACAATTACATGACAGCACACACATTGTATTGTATAAATACATATTGTGGCTGCAGCTGACTTGACTACATATTAATAAGGCCTCCTGAATTCGTTGATTTAAGACCTTCTGATTCCTCCACAATATACGCATTATGTTTTCATTGCAGCTGCATTTCAGATAGAGAGCTTTCCTCAAAAAGCCCCTGACTTTCATTTTTGATTGATGCAGATGCTGTCTGTGCACGGCGCAGGACCGGTAATGTACGATTCACCAGCAGCCTCGAGAGAGTACTGGCACCATGCTTGACCCAGAAAAAAAAAAAAAAAAAAGCACTCTCACACACAGAGCTTAAAAATAGCCTGGTCACAATAATCCAAGCATACGCAAGCAGAGTGCTTGACGTTGTTTGTGCAGAGAATATGCTCATTCCCTTCTAAAAATACTGCCTCTGCCCCCCTCTAGGCAGTGACGCAACAGCAGCACAAGCCCATGCACAGCGCTCATTACAAAGCAGCCCCCAACCTTCCTGCTCCTGTTTCGACAAAGCTGAAGACAATGATAGCTACAAGATACTTTGAGTGGGATTGTCTTTTGTACCTCTTCCTGCAACCGTTTCGCTATCCTGTGCTGCCAGCATTCCAGGATCCTGCTACATCTCAAAAAGTGTGATGAGCCATCCAAGGTATTAAAAAAAAAAAAAAAAAAAAGCAGTCCTCCAGGCAGGAGTACTACTGTTCCAAGTAATTCGTTTTTTTTTTTCCTGTCCTTTTTAACGGTGAATTAGACACTAAACGTCAGCCAGACATCAGAATCAATACAAAAACACTCCAGGTAACACAATGCATAACACCACAGGAGCCATGAGGGTGATGCCTTTAATCATGGCAACATCTGTGAGGCTTTAAAAAAAAAAAAAAAAAAATCATCATAAAACAAACAAATGTAGAGAGAAGTGCACATCTGGTCACATCTAACCATTTGGTAAGGGACATAAACAGATGAAACCTGCTTAGTCTGCAAAATACAGACCAGCATATCTTTCAAGTCGATTGTTTTGACATAAAACACAAAATGTGCCTCTCTCCTTGCCCCTTCACATTGTCCTTCACTCATAACGGAAAGTGGCCTGACTTGATCTGTCCAAAGACATGATATATCACTGAAGGCGATATGCACAGTATACAGGTTGGCCTCGGGACAGAGAGCAACAGCTGGGTCTCGCTGTCAAACACTGAGCACAACACTGGGAGGGCAGTGATGACTCACTGGAGGCTTTTCCCAAAGGCTCCAATGGTGGCACTCCTTTAAATTTAGCAATGTTTTATAGTACACCATGCTGAGGAAGAGCACCAGAGAAGGTGGTAAATTCCAGGGGTCAGTAGCTCGCGTGACCATTCAAATACAAGTGGAAAATGTTAGCCTCCGGCTTGCCTGAAATATGACAGATCGGTTTCACGCTGTTGCCTTGATATTGCAGAGGCAACTTCAGTTATGACAACTGCTGCAAACACAGCCTCAGCCTGTGACAAGAATCCTCGATTGAGTTGATAGGCTTACCAACCAATCCAGTTAAAATGTCAAGAGGCTTAAGACAAAAGCATTCGTGCTAGGCTGTATGCACACAGACAAGGGAGTTTACCATCCATCTGCGAGCCCAAAGAAGCCATCGGGCTTATTTCAAACTATAACTTCAGACCCCAAAAATACAGAGATTAAAAAGTGAAGGGTTTAATGAGAGCAAAGAATGAAAATCATTTACCAGTGAGATAAACAGATATATGAGACAAGACACCATTCATTTACACCCAACAAAGCCTGGCCCCTTTAGGGCCTAATATAAAATGTGGTAAGCCTGTTCCCTCCAGCATGCCTATATTATTTTATTTATTTATTTTATTATTTATATATTATATATCTATATATATATATATATATATCTATATATATATATATATATATATATATATATATATATATTATATATATATATATTATATATATATATATATATCTATCTATATCTATATCTTCTATATATATTATATCATCTCTATTATCTCTATCTATCTCTCTTATTCTCTCTCTTCTATCTTCCTCTCTCTCTCTCTCTCTCTCTCTCTCTATCTTCTCTCTTCTCTCTATTCTCCTCTCTCTCTCTCTCTCTCTCTCTCTCTCCTCTCTCTACTCTCTCTCTATCTCTCTCTAAATCACAATAACCAACCCCCGGCAGATGCTAGAATATTTCTCTACAGGTGCATCTAGGGTGGACAAAGGCCATGTTTTACTTTGCTTGATTTTAATACAGCACCGGAGGACTGAGCACACATTGAGCCTCTCTATTTAAAAAGATTTTTTGCATGCTACACCACACAATGCACAGCTCAAATAAAGGGAGAGCACGAGCATCATGAGTTACCTACTGTTTAGTTAGCACGAGAGTCGTTTTAAACTGAGGTTAACTTAATAAAACTGACAAATGTAGATGCAGCAGAGTTAGCGTCTTCTAATATTAACAAAAAACAACAACATCATGAGTAATCACCTCTGTGAGAAGTGTTATAAGCTGACAAGCAGTATGGTCTCATAAAATACAGGGGATGAATACTGGTGCGTCATCTTGTTCCTATACAATAAATACAGTAATCGCTGTATGTGCTCTGTAACGTAACCATTGCTCTTTCCCATCCCTCAGGTCCATGCTCTTCCACAAACTATGGAGGTGGGAAGCACAACCTGCCCTTTTTCTTTACTCATCACAGTACAAGGGGAAAGCTAAAAATACTTGACACCCTGTGAGCATCTCCTGTATTGTGTTCCTCCTCCTTCTCCTCGTCCTCGTCCTCCTACAGTAGCCCTGCAAGTATGATCTGCTTCTAAAAATGAGCCTGCACAGGGAGGGAATGAACAAGAGCAAAACTCGAGCTCAGACACAGAGGAGCATGGTGTCGTGAGAGAAGCCGTAGTTTGATTACTATGGAGAAAGGGATTCGTTTTTTACCCGAGCAAACAAATCGTTAATCTTTCATTAGCTGTGAATTTTAGTGTGTATGCACACTTGGAAGATACTTTAAACTTGTTTAAAAGAGTGTCACAACTGCTCATTCGCTACATGAAAATGTCACCTTGTGCAACGTACATTTACAAAAAGAAAATCACACCTGTTGTAAAGATGTCAGCCATTTGTGTTTTTCTAGTTTGGTGTGCCGAATCGCAAGGTGAACATGAGTTCAATCCAAAGCAGATCAGCAAATCTCAGAGGACAGGATCCACTGGAAAATAAGTTTTAGATTTGACACCCCCACAGCATGCAATTAAAATGAAATAAATAAATCTGGTGCTTAGTGACTGCTGAGAACTTTAAGCCCCTTTAATAATTGGAGCCATTGTTTTTTTTATGGCTCAGTGGTGCTCAACAACCCAGCAGTTGTCCAAAATGGGCCCATTACATACCAACTCCATCTCTCACCAACCCCACACTTCACTCAGAAATCCAAATTTAGATGACCTTATATGAAAATTACACTTGGATTAATCAGTTACGTGCCAAGGTTAAACGAGGATCTCCCCCCACTGTCATTCTCTGAAAGTGCTCAGCGAGCCTAAATGAGCTGCGTAGAGAGCCGTGTTATGTAACTCCAGCAGATACAGAAAAGGAAAGCATCGCTACCCTCGCGTTTTGTCCGTGCCATTAACTAATTCATGTAGCCCAACAGACCAAAGGATAGGAAATGCTTTGGTGCATTTAGAAAATCTCTCCAAAACATTCCCATCAGTCACTCTGAGTGTTTGGCAGCAACAGGACGCTGATTCAAATTAAAGCCTTCTTGCTAATGTGGAGACTATTGCCGAGTGCATGCGTACCACTGCCACAAAGGCTTGGATGGATAACAACAAATGAATTTCCATTATTACTGTCACTCTCTGTCTCTCACAACAGGGTAAAGCAGCTTTGGTTTATATGGCACACTACAGCGCTGTGGCTGAGATTCATTATTGCACTAACACCTACACTATAACTCTATAAATGAATCTGGGCGCATCCATGTGTATCACAACCTGCAGTAACTCGAAAGGGAGAGTAAAGTGAGCACTTGATGTGAAGCATTTTAAAAAGCCGCTAAAAACATCTGGAAGCTACAGAAGCTGCGGGGATACATGTAAAATATTTATCAGCTCTGACAGACAAAGGTCGTGGTCACTGCACAAGTATAGGAGCACATAATGCTACAAGCCAAACAAAAACAGAAATTATTGCAACTTGCCTAGGGTCTATTTTTAGTCTCTCACATTAAAAAAAAACAAAAAAAAAAAACAAAAAAAAGTAGCAGCGCTTTCATAAGTGGCAATGCAACGCTTTTTTTTTTTTTAAATAACCGTGTCACAGAAGAGAAAGAAAATGGATTACACTCAACAAAACTTGTGAAGAAAAATGTTTCGCCTCAGGCCAAAATGTATTTTCTTTCCTGCCCCTTTATCCTCTCCATCATTGCTTGAACAGGGGGGTTACCATGGAGACACAGAGGGGCCTTTCCTTATTGGTTGCCAAGATGAAGTCAGAGTGACGGAGAAAGTAGAGACCAGACGCTGCCGGGGCCGATACTCTTTCTCCTGTTTCTCCTGTCTCCACTTTCACTTTTGTCAGTCTTTGTTCTCTACTGCCGTGGCTCATTTTCACTGCAATCTGTACAGGGCCCCGCCAGCAGCATTCACTGATTCGTGTTGTCACCCTAAACATTTGCAACTGTGATAGCACGCGGGGTTTAAATAAAGGAAAACTATGAACAGACACATCCTTTAGCCAAGAAATAGCACTATTGGACTTCTAAATCCTGGTTTAAAAGTACTTTGTTTCTACTCCTATAGTACTTTGCTTAAACTAAAAATCAAGACAAGCCCGCTGCTTCCTGCAACACATCAAGGGTTGAAACATGGCCTACGTCCTGTCTAAGTTCACTGCAAGTTCTCTTTACATAGTTTAAGATGAACCCAGTAGACCACTGACAGCTCCTCTTTCAAATCCACTGCAGGCAGTTAGAAGAATGAGGAAAAAGGACAATGTTTCTATGCCACAGGTTCACATGCTTTAGTAGCTTAGAGGAAAACGGATGCAAAAACTTTCCTTTGGACAGAGGACAGAGTAACAGAAAAAAAGCAATGACAAACTAAAAGTGGGTAAAGTTGAAATGGTGTATTTATTAAAACAGACATGAAATGTTAATACTTCATAAATCTACAATATAAAACCAAATTCTTGTTCAACTGAGCGCAAAAGACCAAGAAATTCACAAAAGGGAGGACAAATCTGACCTTAATACAATTATCTAAACCTTCTCAGCCGTAGCCTTGGTCTGTATCAATCTTTTATTTTCTGGGTTACAATTCAAATCACTGAATCACTTCAGCATGTGTCACTGTTCATTTAGAGGTTACCATGCATCAAAGCAATTTAAAGGTCAATGATAAGAAAGCTGCTCATCAAAAACTCAAGGTTACCGGCTGCCCTTTGGTGAAATACCTTAAACCCTCTTGTGCAGCATAAATAACACAGCTTTCCAAAAAGTGCTCTACCCACTCACCAAAGAGTGAAGCAACCTCTCCTACTGACCATAAAAGGCCATTTTCAAAGATGCTCTTGTTCTTGGGTCTTTGGCTAACACTGCAGTGGGTTGTGAGGTCAGCTTTCCAGCCTTGTGGAAAACCAGGTTATGAGATTTTCTTATCAGAGCCAGGGCCTATAAAAACCAGAAATTGTCAGTACAGTAAACGATACACAATAAAGGGGCTCTAACTTTCCCTCATGCAGGCACATCACTCTGAATGAAGGAAGACACTGTGCTTTGTCTGGCACATAACAGTCAACACAGAGAGACCACCGAAAACATTTTGTGGGAGTAAAAAAAGGGAAAGAGATGAGGGAACTTGAGGAGCTGGAGTAAGGGTCTGAAGGGTTCTATTTTTAGATTCAGAAAAATCAGGTGTCTCTGACCAGTGGAAAAGAAAGGGGAACACGGGTAAAGTGACACAAAGCAGCGCTGCTGCTTTTATTTTACAAGATCGATGTGACTCAGAGTGCACCATGGGCTCGGGGTAGAACCAAAAAAAATCCAAAACAAAACAAAAAAACCCCCCCACAAAAACAAACAGCTATAAACTGGCACATATGTTCCATACTGATGTAAAAGCTGCAGAGATAAATACTTAAATTTCTAAAATATGTGAATTAATTGTGACAGTCTCACCACTAATGTGGGTATAATAAGGAGACAGGAAAAAAAGTCCAATAACAAGCACTTTCCTAATGGTGCAAGCAGCATTTTTAATTCACAGCCGACTATGATCCTTTATCGAGTCCATTCACTTTCCCTCACAGAAGCAGATCGTTCAGCCTAAGCGCTAAAAGGTTTCCCGGTACAGAGAGCATGTGCCAGACTGCCTTGATTTCATTTCATCTACAAAGCTGATGATTATGACCATAAAAAAACAAAACATACCCCTCCTTCCCTGAGAGGATGCACATAACAAACTCGATTCATCTTCCATAAAATGAAACTCAAGAAAGGACACAGGAAGGTGGACGACTTCTATAAAAAGACTTCAGCTCTTCTTTGGAGTCCGCCCACACTGTGAGAAAAACTTGTGCCCAAATGAAGGAGGACATGGAGCAGACGCACGCAAAGCGTATGCCTTTGTCTCATTTCCCAGACAACGCCACTGTAGGAGCATTAGCAATGATGTGCCATTCATCAGCCGGCTCATCAGGGATGCGTGGGGACAGGTTGTACCCCTGTTGTCCCTGTCAACAGCTCAACACCAGCATTAGCATCACCTGTTTTGTTTAAAAGAGCTAAGGCAGGAGGGCGGGTTGAGGGGGAAAAAGGACGGAGTCTGTGGAGCTTGAAGTGCAGAGAAAACACAGTGTTCCCTCAGTGCTTGGCCAGCACCCAGGTGCACGATGGAGGCTCATGTGAAGTACTGTTGTGATGCCTGATTGTCCGCTCAAGATGAATTAAAAGAAGAATTAGACCTTCAAATAACCAGCCAGCTGGCAATGTATCCCTATGCTCCCATTAGAAACTGTAAGAGATGCTTGTTTTTTTTTTTTGTTTTGTTTTGGAAGACTGCATCAAATCCCTGCAGGTTCCTAAATGATTGAAAAGGCACAGATGACAGTCTTTAGTTTCTGGTTAGTGTAATTGACTGAATATCCTTTGGGGTGCACTACAAAAATCTTTTTTACCACGTTAAACAGGGACGCACAGACTATTATGCACATATGATTGGGAAAATGATTGTATTAGTTTCAAATAGTTGATGAGGAAAACAGATGATACAAAACAGTGCAGTTATCCAGCAATTTTTTTTAACTGCCTAAATTAAAGATTTAAGTTAGTGACCTTATTTGCTGCCTGAAGGGAAAAAAAAAAAAAGTCTCCACTCACAACCTCTGGGGCACTTACCCACTGAAACCATGAACAGAACAGAAGAGAAAATGAACAAGTACGGAAGGACAACCCCATACTACCGTTACAGGAAGTAAGTTTACATGAAATCAGAGGAATGCAGCATATTATATATTACGATCTTGTTTATTCATCAACAATTTATTTTCATTTCTACGTTTTTTTGTTTTTTTTTTTGCATTGATTCTACTCAGACAGAAACGAGTAAAGTTATTGCCCTCTCATTCCTCTTCATAACATTAGGAGCCCTTGAGGCCTCTTGCACTCATTCACTTCCCAGGCAACATCAGTTAAGTCTGTGAGGGTTCAGTGCTTACACTGTAAGACAGGAGACTGAACCAAACAGAATGCATTAAGGTACGTTTTTTTTCCTCTCCTTTGTTAGGTGTGTCAAAAGCATTACCCAACCAGCAGCAATGTGCATATAAACCCCACCATGCAAATAATGGATCAGCTGCCATAGGTGCCACGCTTGTGTAACATAACAATGCTCAGCTCACAGCTACTTTAAGTCAGAAAAAAATGTAGCCAAGGAGAACCGATAACAGGTCACCTCATATCACAAAACCTCAGTGAATGTCAACAAAGGGGGTGCTGAAACTCCTTGAAGATACTTGAATGTTACTGTGGTCTTTGCAAGGCTTTCAAGATCAGTTTTACATTACTGAACAGACTTCCTTTTGCCAATTTATTTTGCCATTTCCAAAAATATTCTTCAAACCGGGTGTTGATCAATGCAGCAAAACAGACAGAATGCTGTTTATTTAATTTGCACGATCATCTAGATCTGATGACTTTGTTTCAGATAGAAGCACAACAATCGCTGATATCGTCATCCTTATGACTACTTCAATTCTAAATAATAATAATAAAAAACTATTAAAAGTCAAGTCCACCTTTAGAAAAATATATTTATTTCACAAAACCAGCTAGAACAATTGAGCCCTAGTTAGCTAATAACCAGTCCTGCCCTCTAATAAAGACCACAGGATATTTTAAAGAGCTTCCTTGCTGATGACCAGACACTTAACAGAAAATCCACTCACCTAATAGAACAAATAATAGAAAACAGTCTCTAATGATAAGTTATCAGCTGTAAGATAAACACGGTCTGAGATAAAAAAAAACAAACAAACAAAAAAAAAAAAACAAGGGTTTGTTGGATGAGCTGTGTTTAATGCTTTTATTATCTTTCTTTAATCTTATTTGACCAGATGAAATCCAACGTTACATGCCAAGCTTCAGAATAAATTGACTTTTCTAATCCTAACAAAAACTGGCCACTGCAACCACAATTCAACAATGAGCTCCAGATAGAGAGATTATATGTGCTGGGTTTGACCATTTTAAATAATGAATAAAATAAATGAGGAAGTTGGGAAGCCCAAAGTTTGCATCTTTTAAGTTATTATGTGAGATTATACTGCTACTTTGGCTTTAGTAAGAATGGCAGGGACTGTATTACAAGGTGGGTGGCTTTACCTCTCTTTTTCTTCTCTCTTCTCTTCAAAGCAATAACAGGCCAATATTACACAACAGTTCAAAAGTTGTGTTTTATTTTTTTGCAAAACAAGTGGAAATTGAGCAAGGGGGTTAAAAAAAAAAAAAATCACATTACCACGCAAACGAGGAAAGTCAGTGCACGCATCTCCAGAGCAACATTTCCAGATGCACCGTTCTGAATATTTAACCTTATTAGCCAGCGCTCGTGTAGCTCTTTTTTACTCTTTAAACCTGTCGTTTCTTTCCTCTTCCTGTGCCAGTGAGCTCATCTGATAATCGGCTCAAACAGCACACACGTGGAACCAAAAGATGTGGTGAGCAGCTGCATACGTCATTCAAATTTATACTGGCAGGAAGTGCGTCTTTTCTTGCTCGCTCCGCTAAATTCAGTTACTTAATGATTGTATGCTCATTTGTCATCTTATTAGCACCAGGATTATTGACTTATGCGGCCAACAAACCGAGGGTTAATGTGGGAACACGGGAGAGCTGTCACATGCAAGAACACACACACACACACACACACACACACACACGCACACACACACACACACACACACACACACACACACACACACACACACAAACAAATAGATACCACAACACTATGAATACTCAAACAAGGCTGGGACACATGCTCGAAAGCTGCAGGCTCCTCTATCAGGAATTTTCCACTCCACCGTCACTCAGACATACAGTATATATTCACAGCGTTTCCTCCTGACCGTCAGGAGGTTGTCAAGCAGTCCCCACAGCTGTATAATGTTACTGAGGTGGTGGATAATTTGAGCCTTAGAAAAAAACAAAAAACAAAAGAGACAAGCACAAATATTAGCACAGCTATAAATTATTATTTTTCAATTAGCTCATTGTAGCAGCTCATTTTTTTTCTCTTCAGAAACAGCTCCAGAACTGCTTTAATTTGGCTCCTCTTCTTAAACAAAAAACTACTGATTAACTCCCCACCCAAAAAAAAAAAAAAAGTACAAGTCTATGTATAAAATAAACTTCACAAAACAAAAGAACCACTAAACTCAAACAATTTCACATATTCACTGTGCCAGACTCCAAAAAACAGCTACGACTGCATATGAATTTGTCATCCCGAAGCTGCAACTCTAGTTTTCCAGCAAATAACTCATACAATATTCATACTTAATGAATATTTAAAATCTGTTAAAATTACTTTGTTACTTCAAATGTTTGTGGAATGAGATTCTAGAGGGGCTTTTCTGTGGGAACGAAAGCACAGACTCTAAGTTTGAAATGTGCTCAAAACAACTAAAGTAAATTTAACTATTTAGAAAACACACACATTCACAAGCTACAGTCCACTAGAGACCACCTCACAATGGAATCACATAGGCCGTGATGCCAGTGAGCACTCGGACAACGCCCATCTACGAACACGGCGTTCATTTTTGACATCAGCTACACACTCGTACACTTCTGTGATTCTTACACATTTGTGAAACTACAGCGGTGATATGGACTGGGAGAGATATAAACACCTGCCTGTGTCCTCTGGTGTTTGAGCTCAGATACACATCTGTATATAAACATTAGTGACTGTATTTTGCATTGCATCCACACAGACTTATGCAGCCAGTTTCTCAAATATGGATTAAGCCTAGGCCGACACTAGAAGAACATTTCAGTGCATAAATCTAGGAGGGCTAGCTTAATCTTTTTCTGGTAAACTTGCCCAAATACTCCAAACTCCATTTTTGGTAGTTCTTTCCATGACAGACGTCACCAAAAGCCCACTTTTGCAGCAATTAAACACACACAAAAAAACAAAACCCACCATACCCAGCACTCTGTTTTGACTATGAGAAATGTGTTACTTTTTTCAAAAGAGCTAAAAATGACACTGAACGACCAACACAGTCATAGCAGGGCTTCAATATGTTGCTTAGTCTCAGTGTCAACATTCACAGACCTACAAATACACTTGCTGTACACATTCATGTACACTTGTTTGGACTAATTGTAATTCACTGAGCTCCCGTGAGTTGTGTCAACGACATTTTTAGTCCTGTCTGCACCCTTCAGCATGTCAGCAATGCTGCAGAACTTGTTGGAGGGAACTACCCACAATTCACAGTGTTCTTGTTGCAGGAATGTCAACGGAAAGAGGAATCATTAAAAACAAAAATGGTGCATGTTTTTTTTTTGCCAGGATAAAATGCGATTTGACCAAAAAAAAAAAAAAAAAAGCACTGTGCCCATCCTCCACTGAGAGTGTGAGTCCTCATACAATCTTGTACTCACACATTTTTAATGAGCAAACAGGTTATGCAAATAAACAGAGAGCTCAGTTAAATCAAGCTGCCCACTGGAATATGAAAACCATCAGCAGGAGCTGCAGAATCAAATACCATCTACACGCAGATAACACAATATAGTTACAGTATCCAAGTTATCTTTGGTGTCTACAAGGTGAGCAAATAAAAGACACAATATTATCAAAACCTTGAATGTCACCAGACAGTTTCACTTCCGACTCATCAACACAGCCTTGACCACATGTGTGTGTATGAGTGCCTGTCTTAGAACAGAAAAGGAAGTGTACAATTTAATAAATAAAAAAAAAAATAAAAAAATCATTAAAAAAAATGCAATTATCTCGAGAAGCTGTCATGTTACTTTCACAACGACATCTTAAAGGCTGCATTTAACTTGTGAAGAAAGTAATGCGCTGTTGCATGAGCAAGATTGGATTTCTGGGTCATAAATGATGCTCATGTTGTAGTCGAACTACACTTCAAGCGCTCTGCCTTTAGTCATCGGAAAAGCACTTCAGTGAGTGATGAGCAGGCCTCATGGCACTAATGAATGACAGCCGTAACAATTGGCATCAAGAGTCGAGACACTAGTTTCAGATTAATAAACATGTGTGTCTAAAAGCTTCAACCACAAGGGACTCAAATCAGAATAATGGCTGTATGTGTAAAAAAAAAAAAACCCCAAAAACAAACAAACAAAAAAAAAAACAGACTGTAATCTTTGTCAACTGCACTTGCAGTGGAGTTACCACTCCAATTTCAGCTTTCATCTGACTTCAAAAATGACAAAAGTCAAAGAAATGTTTAACATTACAGAGTGGTGTGTAACAAGTGTGTTATACAAATCTTTTGGCTAGAAGGAGGCAACATGCAGGTTTTAACATGTCTGGTTCCAGAGCACACTGGCCGAGAAACAATCTACCATGGTAGGCGTCTTCTGAAATGTCTTCCTTTGCTGACATACCCCAAGTGCAGGCCTACTGTTCGCAGATACACGTTTTAAAACATAATCAAAAACCCTTAAAGAGATAGTGCAACGTTGGGAATAAACCAGGGGTTCACAGTGAAAGTGGCTTGTGCCCTCACATCACAGCCATCATCTGGACAACAGACGCCACAGCCTCCAAAGTCAGCTCTGCCTTCATGACTCACCCAGGCCCTGCTGAGTCAAGTGACTCTTGATGCTGAAACTCATAAAGTCATACTGAAGCAAAAATGGGCCTCAGGTATACAGCAACAACAAAAAAATGGCTTGTGGTATGCAGGTTTTCAGGCAAGTGGAATATAAGCTTACAGCAACCTGTTTAAGATTAGTGTTCTACATTTTGCTGTGAACTCGCTCAGTGTGTGTGTGTGTGTGTGTGTGTGTGTGTGTGTGGGGGGGGGGGGGGGGGTCAGTTTATTATTATTAATTTTTGTTTTATCAAACATGCACTAATGTGCAGCAGGAGGTTACATAAATTCTCCCACCTGGCAGGGTGTCACTGGAAAGTGTCTTCGAAAAATAAGCGTGCATCTTAAGAGACGAGTCAGTTTAGAAATGTTCCTAAAATACACGCAGTGTGCAGTAAGATCAGCACAGCTAACAGTCGGTACAGACAGGGGAGCATTTCATCAGCTTTAACAAGCATGCCTGTGTGCAGCAGAAGCAGCAGAAAAATATGGTGCACTTCTCCACAGCTTTGAGGATAAATGCAAAGTTAATCTAAAGACGCTGGGCGTGCAAACACCTGGTGGAATAAGATGCACTTAACGTGACGCTGCATCTCTGGGAGAAGATGATCAAATCTGAACTAGAGTAAACCCACCGATATTTTGTTACCTAGCAACATGGCAATGTTAATGACAAATTGATGGCTCTCAGCGATCGTCACATACCTGAACCTGATGCACAGCAGAGATGCACCTTTGGCTTTTCCCCAACACCTTCCACTAATGCAAAGTTTATCGGCCTTTCTCCGGGGTTGGAGGTGGAGGTTTGGCGGGTAGCTACTTTCTCCAGTAACGCGGGTTCCCTTCAGCACTTGACGGGATCTGGAAATGATGCCATAATCGACAGGGACCTATCAAAAGTCTGCCACTAATTTCCTTTACGTCGCTGTCTGTTTGGCCCTTCGGCAGAGGAAGGGAGTGCGGGTACGACACGTAAAGATGACACGCAGAGAAGCATCATCAGCCCCCGGAGCGTGTTACATGAGATCAACCGACGTTTCTGCCAGTGTTTACAAAATCTGGCCACATCACTGCGCCGGAGAACCACACGCTGGATTTCCTCAATCGACAAAAAAAGGCCAAAGTAGCTATGGTAACGTTAAAATGTCCTTGAATATCCGAGCTGCCCTCGCAGGAGTTGGCGGCCGGCTCGTCCGGTGCTGAGTAAAATGAACCGGCTGTGAGCTCGGCTCAGCAGCAGCTGCCTCAGTCCGCAGAACCGGGAAGACCGAACAGCTGAAGAGCTCTAGCCATCATAAGTTGTGACTCCTCAAGTCTGAACCGCTGCGAGACTTCAGTCCCTTCAAGCACGACACGAATTTCTGGCAAGCAAAATACAAAACTCAGCGAGCTTTCCCGCACCACTTTCGAAATAAAAGCCAGCCTTGCTGCATATTTGGTTTCTAGTTGAGTTGCAACTCAGAGATAAATCGTGTAAGGTTTTACTTTTGTTAAACGACTGTTTCATGAAATGCATCCAAATACTCACCAGATTACAGCTGTCACCACATCCTGTGACTTAACAGTCGCTCTAATTCAAGACTTAAGGTGTGTGTTATTCAGAGGAAGCCAATAATAAACAGGAACATAAACGCCACTGTGCTATTTGAAGGTTGGCTCTCTGGACTTCCGGTGTTTGTCTTTCCTTCCGTTAGCTTGACTACAGTCGGAACAGGATTTGACAGTAGCGCGCCCCCTGCTGGCCTTGGAGTGCATGGTCTAAACTGGTCTAACCGGTGGTTGCGTATTTCCGCAGACATGAGCAGTATAGGATGTGAAGTTGTAAAGGTCAATACCCTTACAGCGAAACGTACGCCTGCTGAGTCACACATTTTTAATGCACTTAATCAATTCTGTTTGCGTCCTAAAACAACTGTAATCATTAATTAATGCACCGAAGTAACTAACAGGAAGAGATCTTTTAAAAGCTGCATTAAAAAAAATGGTAACATCCCCAAAAGGCCACTGGTTAGATTTAACACTTTACCACTTTTTGCTCCCACTTCACAACAAATGATCCAGATTAGAAAGACAAATACAGGAATGTGTAAAAGTCTCAAGCCACCCCTCATTTATTTATATTTTGCTTGGAAAATAGGAAATGGGCGCAATGATTTATTGAAATATCTCCAAACATACATGTGCATACAGTATATAACGCAAAAACAGAGTTTGTACAGTTCTAACAAGCTATAAAGTCAATATTTGGTATGACCACCTTTATCCTTCAACACAGCCTGAACTATCTTAGGCCTCCTGACCTCCTCCATACTCAATTACAGTGACTTGGATCAAAATTTGTCTGCCACTTTGTCTTTTGTCCTCCACTTGTCCAGTTTCTTCAGTTTTCAGCTAACAGCTCTGTGGGATCACCTTATTGGTGCAAAAATATCATTTTATGCCTGTAAAACTGTGTTATCTTTGGCAATTTTCTAAAGAAATTGAAACAAATGAAATGTTTTTACAACAGGCTGCTAGTAACAAAGTGCCTAAAGATACAGTTTAAAATGGCTTCTTTGCAATTGTCTGTTATGTGTAGCCACAATGCTGGGGCAAAAAGGTAGTTTGGAGTATCTGGGCAGGTTGCTCAAGACCACTTTTAAAAATACAAGAAAGTCTGGCTGCTTGGAAGCAAAATGTAAAGAAACGAGGGGTGACTAAAAACTTTGTACAGACAGACCTACAGACAGACCGATATCAAGTAATTAATAATACCCCCCCCCCCCCTCCCTGCCGCCACACACACACACACACACACAGTATCAGAGAGATGTCATCACAGGTCATTTGAGACATTGTCTTTTCCCTGTGACCCACATAGTTTCCAGCTTTACTAATTATAGTCATTGTTAAGGGACTGAACAGGAAACATTACATCACAGTCCATTTATGCTCTGTTTGAAAAAATGGTTGAAACTCTTTTGCAGTAAGTCAATTTTTTGTACTAGATAATAACATTGATCATGCCTTTATGTTAGTCCTACAGAAGTGACAACATAATGAACTCTGCCTGCAATGATGGACACCGAATGAAAATCATGATGAGTTGTTTAAACTGAGTATATATGCGTTGTGTAAAAGAAAGCAAATGAGGGCAATTAACCTGCATGCTCTGATTACTGGTATTCAGTGTGTAAAAAAGCAGTTCACATAAGTTAATGTCTAACCAAAACTCATAATCTCATTATGAGACATGTTTCCTGCAGACCTGACTCATGGCTGCACTTTAAAGATCTCTGTGGTCAGCGGAAACAGTGGCACTGTGGCTCTAACTTCATGTTCAGATAGCTCTAATGATCACTTTTACCATACTCCATAGAATAAAAAACAAACTAGACAGACAGCCACAGCACTTAATGAAACCTGAAAATATTTATTAGCTAATATGACTCTTTTGTTTTATACTTTTCCAAGTCTGCCTGGTTTGACTGTGTCATCATGACAAAACACGGTCCAGGTGATACCTGCTGAATATTAAACAGCAGTGCTGCCCAAGCACATGCAGGTGAAATCCCTGGTGTATTTATACACCAGATATCTTTATTTTATGTGACAGGTTCCATTTATTTCCCATGGCTGTGAATCTACTGACAAACACACGCTAAAATTCGTTATAGTTTCTGCCATAGAAGGACCTGCAACAGAAACACATTTTGACGTGATAACAAACACACACACACACACACACACACACACACACACACACACTCTCTCTCTCTCTCTCTCTCTCTCTCATACAAGATGTGAAAATATTTACAGCTGGCACACCTGCTAAAAAAGCAAAGTCATCATACAGTCCTGCAGTCTGCTGTGAAAAACTACGTGCACTCCATGATTCAGTAGCTTGTAGAACCACCTTTAGCAGCAATAACTTGAAGTACTTGTTTTTCGGCATGACTCTATCATCTCTAACTTTGTCACTCTTTTTTTGTTTTCAACATTGCTTCAGTTCATTGAGGTTTGTGGGCATTTGTTTATTCACAGCTCTCTGGAGGTCCCACCACAACATGTCAGTCAGGTTGCGATCTGGACTTTGGCTGGCCCACTGCAACACCTTGATTCTTTTCTTTTTCTGTCATTCTGTTGGAGATTTGCTGCTGTGCTTTGGATCATTGTTCTGTTGCATGACCCAGTTTTGGGCCAACCTTTTAGCTGTTGAAGGACAGCCTCACATTTGACTCTACAATACTTTGGTATACAGAGGAGTTCATAGCTGCAGTCACTGCTGCAGGGTGCCCAGATCCTGTGGCTGCAAAACAAGCCCAAATCACCACTCCTCCACCACTGTGCTTGACAGTTGATATGAGGTGTTTGTGTTGATGTGCTGTGTTTGTTTTTCACCAAACGCAGCCAAAAATCTCCACTTTGTTCTCCTCTGTCCAAAGGTTTCAGATGTCTAGTGGTTTGTTCAGATGCAGTTGTGCAAACCTGAGCTGTGCTGCCATGTTCTTTTTTAGAGTGAAGAGGCTTTCTACTGCAACCCTTCCAAGGAAACATACTTGTTCAGTCTTTTTCTAATTGTACAGTCATGAACTTTAACATTTAACACGCTAACTGAAGGCTCAGAGATGTAGCTCCTGTTTTTTTGTTTTTTTTTTTGGGGGGGGGCGGGGGGTGGGGGGGTGGGGGTTTCAGTTTCTCTGAGCATGGCACAGTCTGAGCTTGAAAGAAATTGCTGGGACGTCTACTCCTGGGAAGATTGGCAACTGACTTGAATACTTTCCACTTGTGAATAATTATTTTCACTGTTGAATGATGGCCTTATAACCCTTCCCAGATTGATGGGCAATAACAGTTGTTTCTGAGATCATTGCTGATGTCTTTCCTCCTGAATGCTCCAGACCAGCAAGCTGCCAAAACTTTTGCTTTTATAGAGGTGCTCACACTTGCTGATGATAAGTTAATCACATATATTTGGCTGCTACTTCTCTTAATTCCAATGGAACCAGTAAGGAAAGATGTACTTAGTTTTCCCTTTTCACAAGTTTTTTTTTTTTTTTATACTTATGCTGAACTTCTGAAACCTTTCACTGAAAAGACTAAAATTAACTCTGGAAAGTAAATGAAAACAAAACATTTTCAAAATATTCAAAAACTAAACTGGATAGTTAAAGTTTATTTAATTTAAAGTGAAATCTTCTTTCGACTGCTCTCTTTAGGGGTCTCCACAGTGGACCCTCTTCCTCCATCTCACACCAACCCTATCCTCTGTCACATCAGCCCTCTGCATGTCCTCCTTCACTACATCCACAAATCTTCCCTGTGATTGTCCTCTTTTCCTCCTGCTTGGCAGTCCTGCCTGACCTCATCTGTCAATCTGTCCAAACATGAAGGAGCTTGGGGACGATCACCCCATCTTGAACCCATGTTTTACTCCTACTGCACACCTCACTACTGTCTCGCTGTCCTCATACACGTCCTGCATAGGGTGACAGCATCCCAACAAACTAAATGTGGGGCAAAAACTGTGTGTGAAACAAAGTGGGTCATGTCAACAATGCTGAGAAGTAGATGAAATTTTCATATCTAACTTAAAAACAGAAATACAAATAATGTGCAAATGTACATGTTACCGAATTGTCATTTAACATACATGTCAAATATATAATTTTAAATTTCCAGCTCTCTTACTAAGTAAATACAGTGAAAGTTTAAGGAAACAATGTTTCTCAGGAATATACTGTTGCTTCATTTTCTTTGTGGTATTTTTCATCATATTCAACAAAATCTGCAAAGCTTTTGACTTTTTAGTGATGTGTAACTTTCCCTTAGGAGTATGGCGTGAGAGAGACTAACCTTCTCTGGGCTATAATTAAACACCTTCCCTTCATATACTTTGGGCAAAAGCCAGATTTTAAAAAAGTGCATGTCCTGTAGAACCAGTTAAAATGTGGGACAGAAGGACAAGGAATAAGAGTGCTGTGCAGCCAGTCTCACATAAAGAGGAACATCTGGTCACCCTTTTCCTGCGCCAACCTCATACTCTGCCACTCCTGACTTCCTTGTGCGACACCACAGTTCCTCTCTTGGCGCCCTGCCATATGCTCTCTCTAGAGCCACTAAGACACAGTGCAGCGCCCTCTGACTTTCTCTAAACTTCTCCTTCATCACCCTCAAAACTTAAAGTTAAATAAAGAATAAAAACTAACTCGAAAAATAGATTAATCTACGAACAATGCACTCCTAAAGTGGCTAAGAGACACACGGTGGCGGTATTGAGTTAATACACCCGCTATTCAGGCCGCGAAGTAAACGCAACACCGGAAGTAATGAAAACAACACGGAACATAAACAAACGGTTTCCTTGCCCCCCCCCCCCCGAGATAACGCGGCTGTGGTACTTACACGCAGCCTAGTCTTTTGAATAAGGTAAATGAAAACTCTCCCTTTGGTAGCACTTGGTGTATTGTAATGTAATGTCAGCGTTTGTACCGATCACCAGCTTTGTGCGCAGTGCGTCCTGCCGGCTCACATGGAAAGGCTCCCCCCGCGTCCTTCAGCTGCTCACACCGAATCCCGCAGGACTCACGTGTGTTTTGGCAGCCGGTAAAAAGGACCTAATAAACCTTCCTGTCCTGGTTGAGGATGAGCTCGAAGAGCAGTTTGTGAGAGGATCTGGACCCGGTGGACAGGCGACCAATAAAACCAGCAACTGTGTTGTGCTCAAGCACATCCCCACTGGGATCGTAGTGAAGGTAAATTCTCTGAATGCGGCTGGATCAGGAGGAAAGCTGAGCTAAGTTCATTATTTGGCTGTTTGATCTGTTCTGGTGCCTTTTTCTCTCTTCGTCAGTATTTGCCTCAGTTAATAGTGAAATAGTGCCCAGCGCATATGACATACCTCGATATAATTTATCATTCTTGCCCATCAAAGTATTTTAATCTTGTGTACCTTCGCCTCTCCAGTGTCACCAGACCAGATCTGTGGATATAAATCGAAAACGCGCCCGAGAGATTATGAGGGAGAAACTCGATGTTGCGTACAAAGGAGACCTCAGTGAAGTTGTGTTGAAGAAGAAGGAGTCTGTGCTCAGAAAGCAAGAAAAGAGGAGGAAGGCCAACGAGAACCTGGAGAGAAAAAGACTCTTTAAAGACGCACTGGCTGCAGACTCCAAGCCTGGAAGTGACACTGTTTAAAATGCTGTGTAGAATATGCAGTGAGGACATGGATGCTTGAATGAGCCTGCATGCTGTGTCTGCAAAACCCAAAGAGGTGCTGTCAGCTGTATCAACCAGGCTTTTTATTTGTTTACCTTCATTCAGGCACAGTTGCAGTTTGTCATAAAAATAAATAAAATAAATTAAAAAACACCGGTACGTGTAATCAATTGTTCAAGAGTGTTTTCCAAAAATTATTAATGTGGTTTTAAACTTGAGGTCAAATGGGGTGCTATGCTTCTTTTACCTGTAGATTTATGTGGGACAAAGCATTTTAAGCCTTTGTCCCACTGTACCATATATTGAGAGAATGTTCCAAATTTTAGTTGTTTCTAGTTAACAAAACTCAACAAATTTGAGTCTCACAAGGAACGTGTCACTTGAAAAGAGATGAGATGATGTATGGATGCATTAATGCTGCAACCTAAAGCTGTTACCAGAACAGCAGCTCAAAAGGGGAATACATAAGTGAACCCATTGCAAAGGACCATAAAAACACACTTTTGCTTATATTTATACTGATTGTAGGAAGCTGAAAAAAAAATTCATTGAAATGAATTCCACTTGCTGGGTGCTTTATGAGGTACACATTGCCTGTACTGGTTGGAACCCCTTTCTACCCCAGAGCTGCTTTAATTCCTCATGGCATAGATTCAGCAAAGCACCACAAACATTCCTCAGGGATTTTGGTCCATATTGACATGATAGCATCACACAGTGGCTGCAGATTTGTCAGTTACACATCCATGATGCAAATCTCCACTTCCACCACAAAGGTGCTCTATTGAATTGAGATCTCATGACTGGAGTACAGTGAGCTCAACCAGTATGAGATGAACTGATCTTTGTGCCAAAACGTGCCACACAAATACTCTGTGCCTCACATTTAGTTTGGCTGGATCTGGTAGTTGTTGCCTTACAGCAAGAAGGTCCTGGATTCTCCTGGATCTACCATCTGGCCTTTTTGTGTGTAATTTGCATGTTCTCCCTGTGTCTATGTGGGTTCTCTCTGGGTACTCTGGCTTTCTCCCACATTCCAAAGACATCCAATTAATGGGTTTAGGTTAACTGATGATTCTAAATTGCCCATAGGTTTGAAGGGTTGTCTGAGTCTGTGTTAGCCCTGCAACAGACTGTCTAGGATGTACCCTGTTTCTTGCCTCATGGCAGCTAGGATAGGCTCCAGCCCCCCCCCCCCCCCCCCCCCAAGTGATCCTGAGATGGATGGATACTCCAGTTTACTACCTGCCAACATCATGGAAGCAGATGCTCTAAGCGTGTTAACTGCATATTTTTAACAGTACCTTTTACTTCCATTTATCACTAGATGTCAGCAAAATCCTCTTTGGCAAAATGTGGGTATTTGACCTCTTTTGCTTCTCTTCAGACTACTCTGCTGTATAGTACCTAACTGGAAATCCTGTCGGTAGTCTATTTAAAAGTTTTATTTAAAATGCAAACATCATCGTGCGCAGATGACGTCTTATTAAGCACATGTCTAGTTGTAATACCCAGGTAAAATTCATGGTTTCTAGCTCTGTGTTGCTGTCTTTTATCTTTGCTATATTGTTATATTTCCGTGAATTAAATTACGCTATTATTACTTTTTGTATTTGTAACTTCTTTATAGATAAACTGGTGAAACACGTTGTTTCCTGTTGCCATTAAAATAATCATCATTATCTTTTATTTAATTCAGGTTATGCCACCCAGATAAGTTTTTGCAGCTGCGGCCAATCAGGAAACTGCTTTCAAACCCAAGCCCCGCCCGTCTGTACTAACCAGCCAATGAGAAGCGCAGTAGCATTTTTAAATCCTCCACGCTCCCTTGTTTGTCGTTGGAGAAGTGGTGGGGAGTCCGTGGACACAGGACGGCATTTAACAGACTCTGCGGCCTCGTTAGATGTAATTTTATGTACTGACATGGCAAAAGGTAACGTTAACGTATTGTTTGAATTGTAGCTGACTGATAATGCTAGTCAGCGTAAAGAAAGGACCACGTTTGTTTAGATACACGTGGCTATTTACAAATAAAACTCAGCGGCATTTTGTCGTATTTTGCAGTTTAGAGAGCAAAGCTTGCATTAATTTATTTCTATGTTTGTGCAGGGAAGAAAAATGTGTTGAGAGCCGACAAAAAACCAGAGGACTCTGCTGAGCATACGGCAACTTCTCTGACTGAGACGAAGGAAAACAAGCCGAGAGATAACGAGGTAACGATGTCGTTCCCAACTTATGCACGGCCAAAGCAGGAAGCTCACATTTTGTGTTAACTCACCTGAAAGTTAATGTTGTTTTCACAAGGAGCAATGCCTTAACTTCAGCCTGCAAACGAACCCACGCAAGTTTAGGTTTGGAAAGAAAAGTTACATATGTAATTTTTTTTTTTTTTTTTTGTATTGGGGGGGGGTGTCTCTTAAAGAACACCAAGCAAGAGTAAAAGGCTGATTTACAATGCATATGCTTAAGAAATTGTGATTAAATTTACTCATGAGAGCAATATTTGGTCTGATTTTTTTTTTTTTTTTTTTTAAATATTTCTTTAAATGTCCATGCATCTCGCAATGATTTGGTTACTGAAACAGTTTTTTGTTTTTTTTAATGTTTATCAAATTAATACAGTCATTGTATTGTCATGGCAGAGATGCACATGTACTTCATGTTAACATCATTAATGGTACAAGGGCAGTGTTTTATTAGTGGATGTAGTGTTTTCAGATGGGCTGCTGTTTGTTTTTGTTTTTGTTTTTTGTTTTGAATTCTTCAGTCCTGCCTCAACTTATAGATTATTTTAAATAAGAATATACTCCTAATGATTTACCTAGTTAAATGAAACAAGCAAGTTAAGTTAGAGAAAGTCACGTGGCACAAGGTGAAATGATATTAAAGTACAGCCAGATGCTGTCAACTTTGCTCAGTAGCACAATACATGTACATTATGAACATAAAGCCATAGTCGTTATGTCAGTATAGTATTTTTAAGTGGTTTTTGACCAATGCAAATGTCCTCCCATGAGGTCCTCCAAAATCCCAACTGCACAATACTCAGCATGGATGATTTTGTGCACTGGTTGAATGCTGGTTGACAAGTGGACCAGAACAGGGAAGGGGGCAAAAACCAAAAACATCAAAGATTAGAAAATACAATATGAAAAGCACAGACAGCGGCTGCAGTGGGCAACTCGTTATTTTTAACAACAATTCAGCTCTTTGTGTGTTTATAACACGGTTCGTACGGGTGCTGGAAATCCTTGGATTTTAATATTGTCCTTTCAAGGTTTGAAAAGTGTTTGAATTTTTGGATAACGTGCTTGAAATTGTAACTTTTTTTTCCATTCGTCCATCCATTCGCATCCGCTCATCCTGTTCAGGGTCGCGGGGGGGCTGGAGCCTATCCCGGCTGTCATAACTTTTTTTTAATTAAAAAAAAAAAATAAATTGATTTGAAAAGTTCTCTTATGAAACAGAAATAAAATAAGTCGGAAAGTCTAAAATGAAAATTTCTCCGCCTGGGCCTGGCCTGCACATCTGTAGACGGTCTGTTTGTGACCCCGCCCCTCCCCCGAAGACTGAGAGCTGCCGTGTTAATGAGTGAGTGTTCGCAGGAAAACTGCGAATATCCAATTATGGATAAGACGAGTTCGGAATTATATTTAGGTCAAAAGTCACGCAACAAAATGTCATTCCGCGAGTGCAGCTAGTCATTCCTCGCGAGTAAATTCAACAACGTGAAACTCAGCAGGCGCGCGCACAAAAACATCGAGCACACGAGTGTTTGCTGCGCGCGCTGCTGCAGGTTCACGCTCTCGTGAGGAAAATTCATGAGAGAGAGATGTTTGGCACGTTTCACAGATTTTAGGGCAAAAATGAATCTACAGAAACTTAAATACGTGTATGTTTGCTACCAAAATTTCCAGAATTTTTCAACACCAGGATGTATTTTTATTCTTTCTATTAAATTAAAACAGGTGAAATTAAATATCATGAAAAAAGATCAAAATTTTCTTTGTACACTTTTTTTTTTGTGGGGAGTCTGAAAGAGTACTCTGGACAGTTTGAAAAATATTGAATGACCTCTTAATGCGTTTGAATTTACACCTGGAAAAAGTGTACAAACCCTGTCATAACTTTGCTCTTCTCTGCAGCTGTCTCATGGATCAACAACATTGCAAATAAGAGTAGCCTACAGACTGATTGTGCCACATATTTTTGGCACTGCCCCCATTTGACAACAGATGCTCTCTGTAGTTAGACGGGGTAATCCATGTGCTAACTTGGCTGAACCATATCACTCCCCTTTAGTATTGAGTTGTCAGAGGACCACATCAGTGGATTCTTGCGAGACCTCTGCTTGAGACACAAATGGAGAAGGGGGGAGAGGAAAAAAAAAAAAACTTAAATTGAAAAATTAATGCAATTAAAACCTAGACATGTGGCTCACAAAGATGACTTACATTTACTTTCAGCCATCCATTTTCTTTAGCTTATCCAATTCAGGGCCACAGGGTACTGCACCCTATCCCAGCCGCCACAGGGTGAGAGGCAGGGTAAACCCTGGATAGGTCGCTAGTCTGTCGCTGGGTTAGTAAATGAGGAAAAGTGTAAAGATACTTAGTCATCGTGTTCTGAACAGCTGACTGTGATGATTTTGGTGGCTCAAAGCATTTTACTCAAATGGTACTACTTCAAACTTTATGCCCCATTTTACAGTATGCACACAGTATGTCAAGACTGTGCATATGCTCCTGATTTATTTTAAGTTCCTGCACAGCCCCTCGCCACATTAGTTCTTCAAAATAATATTCAGTGCATTTATCTTAGAGACTTCCCTTTGCATAGTGAGTTTCAGTTTCTTCCTTCTGGACCAAGGTTTCTTGTCCCAAAGTGTAGAACAAGGTTTAAAATCAAATCATAGCTTTATTACTTTGAGTTACATGCTCAAAATTATCAGTAGTTTTTGCTTTCAGTGTTTTGTACTATGCTTATCTGCTCTGCTGTTTCTTTATAGAAAAAGTGCGTGTGAGGATGGATGGTTCACAAATGCTGACTACATCTACATGTGGGTACAAATAAAGGAACCATAACCCTGAAAATCTCAATTTAGTGCAGACTATTTGAGCTCCCCTTATATACATTATAAAGTAGGGACTGAGCGAGGAAGCAGCTGATTTGTGGACACAGTCACTGTTAAAGTTGGCAGGCAAAGCAGTGCAGTCTTTGCAATCTGTTCACTGTTTGTTCTGTTGGACTCAGCCGGATTAAAGCAATGGACAAAATCTGTTTTCTGTTCTCAAAAAGATCACAGTGCTGAATGTGCAACATGTCTCTAAATTTAGATGGTGTTTCTGAACAGTGATTAAAATGCCACACTTTATTTATTTTTTTCCTCCTTCCCTCTCTCTTAGGGTTGTAAAGGTAAAGTGCAGTCAATTCTCCAGAGTCTACAGAGTTCAAACAAGCAGAGATCCCCTCTGCGTGACAGCTCGAGCACGCTCATCCAGGAAGGAAATGATTTGGATTCAATTAAACCTGACATGCCAAGACTGAAAAAAGGTAAATACTTAAATTATACACGTAAGCTCTGAGTTACATGGCTGTTAACCTCTTTGTTCCTATATCATCAGCAAATCCACGTGACCCACACAGCTTTCCAGTGTATTTGAATGTTTACTGACCTATACTAAAAACAGCTTAAATATTTTTGTTTCTTCCAAGTTTTAGGCTCACCAAATGAAATTAAATCTGAAGTGTCCAAAGTGCAGAAGCCTGAAATGGCTTGTTACAGTCATGAAACAAGAGAACAGGAATCGGAGCAACCAGGACAGAAAGAATCCACGTCACATACAGTCAGGTCTGCAACAGAAGGCAAAGTCCCAGAATCCAAGTCTCGGAGCAGAAATCGACACAAGCCGGGAGCAAAAAAGTAAGTCCACAAAGCCAGCATGTCAGGCTTTTTTTTTTAAAAAAAAAAAAAAAAAAAAAAAAAGACATGGGCTCTTTCACATGAAGTTGCACAACCATAATCATTTATTACGCTCTTTCTTCAGGATGGAGAATAAAGCTTCTCAAAACAAGAAGGTCACAGACTATTTTCCCATCAGACGCAGTAACAGAAAAACTAAAATGGAGTTAAAGGTCTGTAATTTAAAAAAAAAAAAAAAAAAAAGCTTTAAAAGTAAATACAGCAGTGTGCAAAAGTCTTGAGCCCCCCCTCACTACTATATGATTTGCTTCCAAGGAGCCAGACTTTCCTCTCAAATTTTTTTTTCTTTTTTTTTGGTCTTGAGCAACAATTCTCCAGGCTTTCCAAGTCTGTCTTTAGACATTGGCTGCTTTTTCTCCCATTTTCAGTCCAGTTCTTGTACCTGATCATTTTCAAATGCACGATTGTTTTTTAAGCCACTGAACAGTGACCTATGAACCATTCAAGCATCAAAAGGGCATCTAACTCAAGACATGAGCCAGTGTTGTCTATACACAACTGACAAAGAGCCAATTTTAAGTTGTATCTTTAGGCACTTTGTTACTAGCAGTCTGTTGTAAAAACGCCTCATTTCCCATTTCTTTAGTTGAATCTTTGAAAAATGCCAAAGATAACAGACATAAAATGGTATTTTTGCACAGTGATTCCCAAAAAAATGCTACCTGAAGTTGATTAAGCTGTTAGCTGATAACTTGGCTTAACTCAGCATGGTGTGCAGTGTGTCCAAGTTTGTGGAGGACAAAAGTGACAGGCCTAAAAACTATTGCAGGTGAACAGTATCTAAAAGCTATGTCCTGAAAAGACCTGACGCAGGACCTGAGAGATGCATCTGGCACTTCAGTTGATCCACCTACTGTTCACTGAAGCCTCATCAGAAGTGGTCCAAACAGAAGCCCTTCTTTAGGGAGGGGAAATGGGGAGAAAAGGCTGAGGTATGCCACTTTACACAAGAGCTGAACTGAAAATAAGTGGCAACAGGACTTGTAGAGTGATGAATCCACATTTGAAATGTTTGGTTCAAACCATAGTTGGTATGTATGGAGGAAGTCAGATGAGAGGTACAACAGCAAGAGTTCATCTGTAAAACAGTGGGGGCTCTGTCATTGTTTTGGGACAGCATTTCAGCCAGTGGTTTTGGAGATCTTGTCAAAACTGAAGGAAACATGAACACAGAAAAGTACCTTCAGATTTTGATCCACCTGGAAAGTGTCTGATTGGCAATGGCTGCTTTTATTTATTTATTTATTTTTTTTTAAAAGCATGACAATTAAGCAGTCATGGATTGGCCTCGACAGAGCTCGGACCTCTGCATTGTTGAAGCAGTGTGGGATCATCTTGACAGAACAAAAGGCAGACAACATCCAAAGAAGAGCTTTGAATGTCCTTCAAGAAGCTGGGAGAAATATTCCTGAAGACTGATTTAAAGAAATGACAGGAGTTCAGGCTGGGTTGAAAAAGTTGGTCAATCCAAATATTGACTTTCAAGCTTATTAGAATTGTACAAACTCTGTTTTTGCCTTGTATACTGTATGTGTGTTTGCACATATTTCAGTATTGGCTGCAGTGATTGAAATATATTTCAAACATGCCCGCTTTCCCTAAGAAAGTGAACACAAGGGGTGGCTCAAGACTATTTCATAGTGTTGTACATAAAATGGTCTTGATGATCAAAAATTGTTAAAATTTTTTTTGATCCAATCACTGTTAACAGAGTGAGCAACACAGACACCTTGATGACCTGATAAAGAATGGCACTGAAGAAGGAATGCAGGTAACCTTTATCTTATCAGTCTTGTCACTGTGACATGATTCCTAAATGTTGGGAAAGCAACTGTCATCTGCTAATTCTGTGTTCATGTTCACTGTTAACAGGTCAAACACATAGAGGGCAAAGGGAGGGGGGTGTTTTCTGTCAGTGGATTCAAAAAGGGAGATTTTGTTGTGGAGTACCATGGAGACCTACTGGACCTGGCTGAAGCAAAAATCAGAGAGGCTCAGTACGCAGAGGATCCTCAAATGGGCTGTTACATGTACTACTTCCAGTACCAATCCAAAACTTACTGGTAAGTCCAAATGGCACCAGTCTACAACAGGTCTCACACCCATGTACACACAAAACCACCAAAGTCTGTAAGTTAATCATCTTTCCAATGAAATGATTAAGAGATCGGTATATTAATCTCACCATATACATATTTTTTTTTTTTTTTTTTTTTACATATTTTTATGAGACTGTGTAATTTTATACTTTTGGTATCTGATGTACATATTTTCTTTAGTTGCTCAACTCTAAAAATCACAAATTGTAGCTGTGACCTTTTTTTTTTTTTTTTTTAAGAACCATCAAAACAAGGCTGTTTACGCTTAGAGTGCGCATGTGTGTGTAGACATTTCTTTAATACCTGTCTTGTGTTGTGGCAGTTATATCTATATCTATATGTTGTAGCGTTGATGCCACAAAGGAAACAAGTCGCCTTGGAAGACTGATCAACCACAGTAAAACTGGAAACTGCCAGACGAGACTTCACCCCATCGATGGAACGCCTCACCTGATCTTGGTGGCCTCCCGAGACATTAAAGCGGACGAAGAGCTGCTCTATGACTATGGCGATCGGAGTAAAGCATCAATCCTGGCTCACCCTTGGCTCAAATACTGAAACTTTGACCTTTTTTATATGAATTTGTCCCCTCTGCTGTCCAGTTTCTCTTTATGGAAAAGATGTGATACTCGAGACTTGAAATCTTTTATTTTATGTAGAAGCTAAAGCTTCAACTCATGAAATGTTTTTGCAAAATTTTATCAGACTTTTATATTTTTACTAAATGTAGCAGCTTGAAAAGTAATTTTCTTTGTGAAGAAGGGGGGGTTGCACTGTGAAAGGAGTTTCCTTTAGTAAATGTCATTCTAGCTGATGTAAATTATTAACTGTGCTGTAAATTGAGGAATAAAGCAGTCTTCATTCCTGCTGTGCAATGATTAGTAGTGCATAAGATCTGAGAAAATAGATAAATATGGGTATGTATGTAGTATGTATGTAAACACTGATATGTTTACATACATTTTTTTTTAGTGCAGGTAGGAGATGAAAGGAAAAATACAAATATAGCGCACAGCTTTTAGCATTGATGTGAGTTTAATTTGAATATCTGCAAAGTTTTGAATTGACTTGATTCTGTGAAGTCAGTCTTGGTTCAAATTTATGATGTAAAATCAAAAAGACAGTGGTAGGAATATGCTTTATATTGATGTGTAAGTAACTGACTGATACAGCGAGTAGCTTTTCATTTCTTGAACGTCCATGTCAAAATACACATCCCGTGGTTGTGGAAAAGATGTTACTGTTTCTGAAAGGTTCAATTTTTAGTCGGCCTCAAGGAAAACAAAGAGAATGCTGAAATTCCAAAACTGGGTGAAGAGCTTGTACAACACATTATTAAAACCTGGAAGGGTGGTGAACTACCATCTCTGAGGAATTTAACTGAGTGATCGGCGATCCCTTAAATGTTTGGTGAAATGTGTTTAACAGTGAAAGTAAGAGCATTTCCACACATGCAGCGAGAACTCAAAGGATTCAAGCTGTGTAGCTTTAAGAAAACCACTTCTCAGTGAAGCTAATTGGTAAAAAGGCTTCAACTTGTTTGGGAGCAAAAGACGGGACCCTGCAGCAATGGAAAAAGGTCACATGGTCGGATGAGTCCAAATCTACCCTTTTCCAGAGTGATGGGCATCTCAGGGTAAGAAGGAAGATGAAGTGATGCACCCAGCATGCCTCGTGCCTAGCGTACAAGCCTGTGGAAGCAGTGTTATGATTTGCGTGGCTCGGGGACCCTGAGACATCATTTTCACACGTAAATTGTCCACCACAGAGTCCAGACTTAACCCCAAGAAGAATCTTTGTGATTTACTGGAGACTTTATGCAGTGGTCCAACTCTCCATCATTAATATGAGATCTTGGTGAAAAGTTGATGCACAATGCATCCACAGCGATCGCTTGGCATGTCACTAAAGCTAAAGGCAGTCTAGTGAAATATTAGAGTGTGACATTTTTTTCCATTTTCTCCTTTCACACAAAACAAAAGAAGTAAATAAGAGGACTGTAATAAGTATGTTTGTCTGTTTAAATCAATTAACATTTCAATTAAAATATTTGGCAAAAAAAAATTTTCCACGCCCTGCCGACTAAAGCCTGTGAACTGATGCTGTCGTTTGAGACCTGTGCATTAAGGAGTATTTTTGGGATGTGGTTGCGGCAGCTTGTTTATGCTGACATGAAATCGGAACTTGGAAAAATGTTTAACAGAAGCTTTTTAAATATTCAACATCACACAAATCACAAGTACTTTTGAAAAGGTAATAGCTTTTTTTATTTTTAGATTTTGGTTGGGTATTTTACTTTAACAACAGAGAGGTGAGTGCTGGAAATGTGCTTTGGGTTATGTGGCCAACATAAAAACCATTATTCACGTTTATAAATAATTTCATTTTTTTAATGTATTCAACATCACCAACACTTTTTAAATAATACTTTCCAGTTTCCTTTCCTTATTGTATTTTTACAGAATGAAGATATCTACTCTAAAAACATCTCAGGTTAAAAATATTAGTACAAAAACAGTGCTTAAAAGTGACAAATCCTTCTTAAAAAAAAAAAAAAAAAATTTGTGAAAGTACAAAAGTGGTAAAATTGTGCCGACAAATCCTGTTTGTCTCCTACATGGTCAGTTCTCGTGACAGCTTTTTCTCATTTTCGCCTGAATGAAAACCTATAAATAGAAAGGTTAGAGTTAGTGTAAGGAGCGTGGGTGAACACAGAGCATGCAGACAATGCTGAATCACGGGAGGCTGTGATTACTGACGGAAGCATTTCCACAGAGGCGCTCTCTCTCTCTCATTCACTGCTCAGACAAACATGAGCGTCAGCATGAATGTACTCAGTCACAAGTATATCATTAGGAGACAGGAGACAGGCTGTGAGAACAATCTCCCTGCTAGATTATTACAGCATCATGTGGTTGCTGCTCAAAATTCTTCTGAATCCTTTCTGTTTGAGGTTATAGTTTAAAACAAGACCTACTTTTACTTCCTTTTCACCACTTTCTTTATATTATTTTTAGTGTCTGTGCACACTTTGTTTGGTAACCCAACCCAGCTTGTTACTCACAGCTTGCCTATGGTCGTCTTCTCTTCTTTTGTGTCATTTATCGTGGCTGGTCTGTGCTCTGTAGCTGCCGGTGTCTCCAGATCCACCTCCACCATGGCTGGTTCAGCTTGCGGCAGAATCCCACTGCAGGACAACGTGCAGATTTGTGATCACTTGGGTCATTTTGTAAGACAGGCTGGCATTTAATGTACAAGCTATTATGAGATGTGACTGATCTTGTCACATGAAAATTACAACAAATTTTAAAAACAAACAACAGTGGTAATGAAATAAGAGGCTACTATAGTGTGTGTTTATGTTTTTGCGATAGCTGGCTAACTGTGCTTGATTTCACAATTACATTTGCCAAAGAACAAAAGTATGACAAATGATTACAAGTTACTCATATACACATTTTATTAGGTACATCTGTTCAACTGCTCTTTGACGCAGATATCTGATCAGCCAATCACATGGCAGCAGCTCAGTAGATTTAGGCATGCAGACATGGTCAAGAGCTGCTGATGTTCAAACTGAGCATCAGAATAGGGAAGAAAGGTGATTTAAGTGACTCTGAATGCCGCATTGATCACACTAGATGGGCTGGTCTGAGTATTTCAGAAACGGCAGATTTGCTGGGATTTTTCCCACACAGCCATCTCTAAGCTGAAAACGAGAAAATATCCAGTGAGCGGCAGTGCTCTGGGTTGATGCTTGAGGTCAGAGGGGAATGGCCTGACTGCTTTGAGCTGACAGGAAGGCAACAGTAACTCAAATAACCACTCATGACAACCAGGGTATCTCTGAACCCATGGCATATTGAACCTTGAAGCAAATGGGATACAGATCACACCTGGTGCCACACCTGTCGGCTAAGAACAGGAAACTGAGGCTAAAATTCACACAGGGTCACCAAAATTGGACAACCGAAGATTAGAAAAATGTTGCCGGTCTCGAGTTCTGCTGCAGCTTTTCAATGGATTGTTGCTGCCCACGTCCATCCCTTTATAACCACAGCATAGCCATCTTCTGATGGCTGCTTTCAGCAGGATAACACACCATGTTGCAACATGACAGCGAGTTCACTGTACTCAGATGGCCACTACAGTTACCAGATCTCAATCCAACAGAACATCTTTGGGATGTGGAGATTTGTGTCACAGATGTGCAGTAACTGTGTGATGTCATCGTGTCAATGTAGACCAAAATCTCTGAGGAATGTTTCCAGCATAAGAATTAAGGCAGTTCTGTAGACTAAAGAGGCTTCAACCTGGTACTAGCAAGCTGTTCCTAATAAAGTGGCTGATGAGTATATGCATTTATCCAAGGACTGAGTTAGGAGAACAGATATGGGAAATGGTGGCCATTCAACATACCAATCTCACACAGCATTATACAGCAGGCCTTCAATAAAACTTTTTTTTTTTTAACAAGCTTACAGTCGTTTGTTGGCACTGGTGCATTAGGCGTATAGCAGCTATGTGGTTCTGATATAAGTAAATAAAGGAAAACCATTATTTTATTACTAATGTACTTCAGTTTTATGCACTCTTAGATTTCACACTTGTTACCTCTTGTACAACTGAAGCTCCTCCTGAGCCACCATGAGCTGAGCCTTCAGCTGGTTCCTCTCTTGCAGCACCTCCTTCAGCTCCTGCATAGTGAAGCGGGGTCTGTTGGGGTCTGTCAAGTCCACCACCAGCTGGTTCGGTCCCGCTGTTTGCTGTAATTGAAGGCACAAAAGGCATATTTAAAAGACTGCTTCTATCAGGCTACAAACTGAACTACAGTGTCTAACTCACCGTGCCCGGCCTGGAGGAGCCCTCCTTGATGATCCTATCCAGCTCACTCTTGAGGTTGTCCCGCTCCATTTTCAGCTCCTCCAGAGATAAGTTGTACTTGTTGACCAGAGTCTCAAACATTTCCAACACACGGACTATCCTAAACTGCAGATCCGACACTTCTTCGCCACTGTTGCTGATTTTTAACAAATCTCTTCCGATTACGTACGAGATGTCATACACATCCTCGACAGTGAGCTCGAACGCGTCCTTCTCGAAAGCCCGAGCTGGAGACGACTCCTCACCAAACTCCATGACGCAGCGGGACGACTCTTTAAAACACCGAAATAAACTCAACTTTTACCCACCAACTACTACTTACAAATACTTAAATCTAACTCTTCCTCCCCTTTCTGGACTTCGGCTCAATACTCGCAGAGAGCGAAGGTGGCTAACTTCAGAGGAGCACTTCCCCCATCACTCACGCACCAATGGCGTGACTCGCAGGGCAGCAGAGGAGGGCAAAGTATCCTAGCGACAGGTGAGCGCAAAGATCGTGTATAAGCCGAGAGCGCTCACTCAGCTGTGGCCATCGGCCAGCGCAGAGCGTCGGTTTGCACAGAAAACAATGCAGTCTGTGAGTGAGGGATCATCCATCAAATTCTCTCTGAACCTCTCTCAATCAGGTACGTCTAAATCAGGTGAGAAAACGTGATTTAATTTTTTAAAAATTATTATTATTTTATGGGTGCTCGTTTGTTGATTTGGAGCTAAGCGTGTCACTCTGAATTTGACAGCAGCAAAAATACCTTAAATGTTATTCTTTTAGCCTGAAACTTGATTACTTTTCCTTATATGACCCTAAATACACAAACATACAGATATTTGTACAGGTGATACAAATGTTTGTACATTCAAGCTGTTCCAAGTTAAATTTGACCCGTATCTATGCTCCAGCATTGGTCAAATCAAAGAAAACAATTGTTTCAGGGAATCTTGAAACTGTATGTGTCAAGCCTGTGTGCATTTTTTATGGGACAGTGGTGACAGAGGAAACTTGATTGAGAACTGCCCGTGTTCCCACCACATTTGCTCAGGTTCCTGCAGAGACAGACATCTGCTGGTCTGAAGGATCATAAACAGTAAAACAACACAGGAGTGATCATACACAGATTAAAGGAACACTTTTTAATCAGAGTATAGCATCGAGTCAGTTAAACTTTTGGGACATTGATCTGATCAGTTAAGTAGCATTAGGGGTTATTAATCAGTTTCAGCTGCTTTGATGTTAATGAAATTACCAACAGGTGTGCTAGAGGGGCAACAACGAGACAACCCCCAAAACAGGAATGGTTTCACAGGTGAAGGCCACTGACATTTTTCCCTCCTCATCTTTTCTGACTGTTTTTTCATTGGTTTTGCATTTGACTAGGGTCAGTGTACCTACTGGTAGCATGAGGTGATACCTGGACCCTACAGAGGTTTCACAGGTAGTCCAACTCCTCCAGGAATGGCACATCAATACATGTTGTTGTAAGAAGGTTTGCTGTCTCTCCCAGCATATTCTCAAGAGCATGGAGGATATTCCAGGAGGCAGGCAGTTACTCTAGGAGACCTGGACAGGTAGAAGGTCCTTAACCCATCAGCAGGACCGGTATCTGCTCCTTTGTGCAAGGAGCAATAGGATGAGCACTGCCAAAGGTACAAAATGACCTGCAGGAGGCCACTGGTGTGAATGTCTCTGACCAAACAATCAGAAACAGACTTCAGGAGGGTGGCCTGAAGACCTGATGTCCTCGAGTGGGTCCTGTGCTCACTGCTTGGCACCATGGAGCATGATCGGTATTTCCATTGAATACCAGGATTGGCAGGTCCACCGCTGGTTCCCTGTGCTTTTCATTGATGAGAGCAGGTTCATCCAGAGCACATGTGACAGGCATAAAAGGGTCTGGAGAAGTCACAATGTTATGCTCCCTGTAATATCATTCAGCATGACCGGTTTGGTAGTGGGTCAGTGATGGTCTGGGAGGCATATCCACGGAGGGATGCACAGACACCAATGGCACCCTGACCGCCATTAGGTATTGGGATGAAATCCTTAGACCCATTGTCAGACCCTATGCTGGTCTTGGGTTCCTCCTGGTGCACGACAATGCCTGGCCTCATGTGGCGAGAGTATGCAGGCAGTTCCTGGAGGATGAAGGAATTAATACCATTAACTGGCCCCATGCTTGCCTGATCTAAATCCAAAAGAACTCCTCTGGGACATTATGTTTCAGTCAATCCGATACTGCCAAGTTGTACCTCAGACTGTCCAGGAGCTCAGTGATGCCCTGGTCCAGATCTGGGAGGAGATTCCCAGGACACCATCCGTCATGTCGTTAGGAGCATCCCCCCTAAAAGTTCAGCAAAATGTCAATATGTTCAGTTAATTAGTAATTGTAAATTGCCCATGAATGTGAGGTAGATGAAGTACTCGAGGTATATAGAATAAAGTTCTGAATGAATGTATGGTTAAAAGTGTGATTTGTAGTTAGAAGCTCTTTGAGTGGTCAGATTTAAAAGAACCCAAGGATGAGATCAACAGTGAGTGTAGGAAATGTGCAGCTCCCACACATACAAGGTTTCCTATCACTGCTTTGAATGCAGACTAGTTTGCAATAAGCAAATGTGTCCTGTGTTAAAATTGAATTAATACTGATAATTTTAGATGGTGGTTGTTTGTTTTTTTTTAATGTCAAAGAAGTAAGGATAGTGTTTAGCAGTTTTATAAGTTATACAACAGATACCAACAGTTCCAGAATTTATTTTCTTACCATTTTCACTTTAAATCTATTTAAATACTTTTGGCTGTTTTGTTTTCATGTCTTAAAGTTTAAAAAAAGGACACAATGTGACATGATGTTTTTCTCCCAAAACAAGTGTTCCTATAACCTGAAAAAATACACCCTCCCAGCGCTGTGAAACATTAAGGATTAATCACTCATGTATTAATATCAGGCTATTTATATTCTAAATTGATTGTAGACACTTCACAGATTTTTATATGTATGTATGTATGTGTGTGTATATATATATATAAATTTTTCTCTAAGCTCAATTCAAAATGGACCTAGACCACACTATGAAGGTATAGAATCTGCTAAAGTTAATGTAAACTCTGAAGTGTCTGGTTTTATGTTTTGAATGGAGAAAGATTTTTTTTTTTGTTCTAAATTTGCAATTAAAAAAAAAAATTATTTGGACAGAGATTAGCAGGTACATCAAGAGGAGCTTTTTTCTAGTTTTTCCTTTTTTGCGTTTTCCTGCTTTATTGTTGTAACAAATTACATAATATTAATAAGGTTATTATTAAATGAATAAATATGTTTAAGTGACACAACAAAAGTTTAAAAATAGAACTTTATTAATTTATTTTGAACAAATACTTTATCTGTGCATCCTGGCACATACCAGTAGTTGTATTCATATAGTATTCATTAATGATGGAATATACTTCTCCTGGAGATTGATTTCCAGTGTACACCTCAACACTTGGTGCCAGGCTGTAGTGATCGGCAGAAACGCCTTTACATGATGAGCTCATCCAGTTTCTCAGTGGAGAATAAAGGCACATGATCATCTGCACCTTGATCCCACACTCGGGCAACTGAGCCACAATTTCCCATCAGATACATCTCAGCATGAACCAGACAAGATGTTCAGTTTATAGGCTCAACAAATATTGTGCATATACCATATGTGTTTGGATCAAGCCATGCAATAAGAAGCTAATCAAAAGTATCTGACATGTGCAGCATCAACACTTTCCCTTGGTAGATCTGCATAAAGTGAAGCACTCACAAGTGGTGACCTTAAAATATGAGCTGATAACACCTGAGAATGTCCAGGTATGGCCATTTGTCTCACATTTAAACTGCTGAAGTTTATGTAAAGCTCAAACTAGAAAAAAAAATAAAAGCAAGTACTATCATAAAAGTTGATATCAGTGGTTAAATAGCCACAGTTTTCAATGTAAAAACCACAAGATAGGTTTAGTTTTCAAAAACTGATGATTGGAGCTGTTAAACCCATTTGTAAATGTGGAGGTTAGAAAACTGGCGTTGAGATGGCATGGTTTAAAAAAAAAAAAAGTTTTAAACTCAAAGTCATACGAAGGAAAGTCTTCTGATCGGCAACAATGTGGGATCGTCCGTGATCAAACCGGCTGCCACCATTGGCATAATGGCTGTAAAGATCCTGTCCAGAGAGGAGAAGACAGAAAACACAGAACACGTGAAAAGACTGTGTGACATCAGCATTACAAGTCAGGGTATCCAAAGTGAACAAAGATACTGATATGTCAAACAGGAACAGGAAAACCTTCACAAACTCATTACTCACAAGCGTCTTATTCCTGATTCACGCTGATCAGTAGGAGGCAAGGACGGAGGAGGAGACGGAGTAGAGACAATGGGACTGGTGTTCTCCTCAAGCTCATCACTGAATGATGAGAAGAAGGTTAATATCAGCTTTTGTATCCCACGTTTAGTTAAATCTTACACCTTGTGAGGGAACTCATACCTTTTATAGTATGCTAGCTCCTCCTGCAGAAAAAAAACTTGGGCTTTGAGTTCATTTTTCTCCTGCAGGACGTCCCGCAGCTCCTGCAGGGTGAAACGAGGCTTGTCCGACTCCTCCTCCTCTGGCTCTGCATCGGGCGATCCATTCTGCATTCAAAGCAAACATTCGCTTTTTTTCTCCTGCACAGCTTGAAAACACAGGTACTATAAAATGAAGGAGGTTAGATGTTTTGTTGAAGTTAAACTGATTTGTTCCAGCTATGAACAAGGGAGCCTTCACAGTTTTAACCACTTTTGAAGTTTCCTGTATGTTTAACAAAAAGAAACAGGTAATGTCTGACCCCATCGCTTTAAGCAAACACTACATGACAAAGTTTGTCTATTCTGCTCCCTCTGAGCTGACTGATTTGTCTGGCATTGTGATATGAATATACAAACAGTTATACTGTTGGGAATGAAGTCTTCATCCAGCTGTACATCACTTCAGGGATATTTGCACTTCCAGTGTTTGCTCATTTTCGGCACCCCTGATGGCGCAGCCAGTGACGAAAAGTGGAGGAGCTATTTTTACCTCAACTCTGCTCCACCCTTAAAACTCTGGCAATACCAGTCTCTTGGCATGACTATGCACGAGTGCTGACTCAAAACAGCATTTCTCAAACCCTTGCTGACACGCCTCATTTCAGAAGCTGAAATAATTTCATGCCCCACACCTCAATTTTTAATAATCACTAACTCTCTACTGGGACCAGGTAGCAGCAGCCTAAGTAGAAAAGCCCAGAACCTCCCTCTCCCTCCAGCTCATCCAGGGAAACACTGAGGTGCTCCCAGGTCAGTCTTGAGACATAATCTCTCCAGCATTTCATGGTTCTACCTCAGGGCCTCCTCCCAGTAGGACATGTCTGGAACACCTTTCCCAAGAGGCATCCAAGTAAGATGCCCAAACCACCTCAGCTGACTTCCTTTGACGTGGAGGAGTAATGGCTCTACTCTGAGCCCCTCCCAAATGACTGAACTCTTCACCCTGTCTCTGTGGGAGAAGCCAGCCACCCTTTGGAGGCAGCCCATTTCTGCTGCTTGTAGTCGCAGTCTTATTTTTTTTGGTCACTACCTAAAGCTCACAACCAGGGTAGGAATGTAGATTGACTGGTAAATCAGCAGCTTCACTTTCACACTCAGCTCACTGCTTAATAAGGTGGGCCTCTGCCCACTGTAAGACTGTAACACAGTAACAGTGGATATATAAGAATGTATGCGTCAACATTACCAGTAACAATGCTGTTGAAGTCTCCTCTTCATTTCCCTCTTCCTCATTATCCTCTCTGTTTGCTGACTTTGGGAGAAAGGGAAGACTCTTGTCACACTCAAAGCAGTTTTCCATGAAGTCTGGGTCTCCTCCACACTCCACCCACACCGAATTTGGTTTTAAGGAGTTAGAAAGTGCTGCTGCTGAAGACTGAATTTGTGACACAAAATAGCCACTTAGGCACAGCCAAATGATCCACAAATGGTTCTGACACCTGCTAAAGATAAGGTATTTTTTCTTACAGTCCTCAGTGGTGGTGTAGGTGAAGGAATCTCAGAGTTTGGCAGAGGCAACTCTTCTATTTCAGCAACTTCTCTCTCTAGTTCCAACTCCCGCAGCTCCTTTTTCAGCCTCGTGACCTCCAGCCGCAGAGCCCCTAGTTCCTGGTGGTGTGTCTGGGCTGCAGCCTCCAGCTCAGCCCTCTGCTGAATCAGGGTCTTGCCCTGAGCCTCCATCACACCTGTCCTGTGAAGAAGCTCCTGGTTCATCCTTATCAGCCGATGCTGCTGCAACTGGAGCTGTGGTTCAGAGAATTTGCTTTATGGATCCTGGTGGAAAGTAATTTTTACATTACATTTTTTCTCAGAGACTAGTATTTTAAATCCTCACCGCCTCGACATCCTCATTTCTTAGTGTCAGCTCACGATCTTTAGCCCGGATTTCATCTCTCTGTTTATCCACCAAGTCTTGAAGTTTCTTCATCACTTGTTTTTCTTTCTCTGACATTCCTGCTGTAATCCAAATAAATAAATTAATGTTCACAGAGGGGATATATAAGCATTCAAATAAATATAGTAGATCAGGTTAAAAAAAAAAAACAGAAAACAGTGAAAATCTGCAAACTGGTAGATTATTTGTTGTTCTTTCATATTTAAAAAAAAAAACTACAACATTGAAACAAATGTTATTTGGCCCGAACTATGCATATAGTTTATTTATGTTTATTTGAGACAGATAACTTTGTAGTACAAAAATCAGCCTGTGTTTTATTGATCGACCAAAGCCCAAGTTCAGCAAAATCAAAAGAGATGGTGATGCTGAAATGTAGCAATTTTTGCATTTTCTTTTTTTTAAACTTGGGTCCTTTTTTAATCTGTTTCAGTCAGATTGTGTGTATCTTGGTTTTAAATGAAATTAAAAAAAATTTACCAGTATGTAACAACAAAAAAAAAAAAATAAAAAAATAATGTCCAACAAATTATAAGAAACTGTCAACAGGGCAAAAAAAGATTTGATGTGTAAAATGGGAAAACACCTCTAAAAGCTGCTAATTTTCAGGCTTGGGATTCAAGAAACTAAAAGCACCATGTACTTATTTTTTGGGGCAGAGGAGTCACTTTCCATTTCTCTGTAAGCAGTGTGTGTGTGCTGCAGCTCTGCCTGTAAGTATAGCAGCAGCAGCCACCATGAGTTTCACACAGAGCTATATTTTAGTCTGATTCAAAAATAGTCTTTCATAGAGGCTCCCGTCTCTCTGCACAGCCTACTTTATTATGCAGCATTTACTGTACAGCTCCATGTGACTGCACAGGGTGAGTGCGTGTAACATACCGCAGATTGTTATGAATATGAAACACATGAATTCTCAGCCAAGACTGATCTAATTAAGAGTCAGAGTAGAGTTGTTACAGTTTTGCCATTTCTAATTAGCTTCTTTGTAATTAAATTTCATTTGAGTTTTTGTTTTCAATTTACTTTAGTTTCAACTAGTTTCCAGAGTGGATTTTCTTTTCCATTTTGGTTGTTTTTTTTTTTATTAGTTTTGTTTAGTTTTTTTTTTTTTTAATTATTGTAATATGAAGGGTATTCGTCAGGAGCAGATTTAAGAAAGTCCATCCACCCTGGACAGAGTTAACTGCTAACTGCTGAATGTTCCAACAGAAATCAAGTCTCATCAGACTAGGCAGCGTTTTTCCAATGTTCTGTTGTCTAATTTTGGTGAGCCGATGTGAACTGTAACCTCAGTTTACTGTTCCTATTCGGTGTGGTCTTCTGCTGCTGCAGTCCATCTGCGTGAGATGCTCTTCTGTATACCTTGGTTGTAACACGTGGTTTGCACAGATGTACGAACCACAAACCGGTGCTCTTTCATTCCCAAACGTTAAAGCCATCAAAGTAAACAACCATTTTTAATGTATAACAGCGCGCGGATGAAGCGGCAGATTGCCTTCATGCAGAATTTTTGATGACACAGACAAAAACAAACCACCAAACAATCTGTGTAACAGGTCAGCTGGTGGATCTCTATCATTGTATGATTTAAAAATTATATTTCACAGCATTTCCTGTAGGGTGCAAACTGTTCATTCATTATTCCACCAGAAAAGCTGAAGAAATCTTAGAAAGAGCTGACAAAACACTAAGATGCAAAAACAAACCGACTGTTGTGTCAATAAACAAACGCGATAAAAACTCTCAGCCAAAGTTCATGTGTTAATCTCTGGCTGAGAGTTCTCCTCCAGTCGACTCACCCTCATGCTTCTGCAGGTCTTCCTCTGTGACTGGGGACTCTTTAAGAGAAAGGCTCACCAGCAGCCTCTTGTTCTCTGCCTGAAGCTGAGCGATTTGAGAAAGCAGGTCCTGGACTTCTCCTCTCCAAACATCCTCCAGCAGCTCCAACTCCTGAGCACAAAAAGGAGGAAACCTCAGATAGAGTTCTGGAGCCATTAATACTGCAGGGGAAAAAGGAGCAAGGCATAATAGAAATTTTCTTTGTTCCTTTTATCAAAGTACAAGTAAGGACGGATCAAACTTATCTTACCATAGATGCCACCGCCTATGCCAGCACTGAATCAAAATAAAGTCTAACTTGCAGCTAAATTTAGCAATAAGGAAATACTTTTGATTTTAGCCCTGATTCACCATAATATCGTAAACATCCTGACTTCGAATAGACATTGCCAAGAACTGGGCCGAATCAGAAGAGAAAACAGCCTTTGTGCATCCAAAACGATGAGCTGAGGAACAGATGAGTGGAAATTAGCTGTAGGTGTGGAAATGAGTGTGATTGTCTGTCTGTGTGAGCTCTGTGGTGCACTGGCCACCTGTCCATGGTGTGTCCTGCCTCTTGTTCAGAGTCACATGGGACAGACTATAGCCCCCCCATGACCCTCAAACATGGATAAACTTCAGAAAATTGATGTTTGGATGCATGATATTGGTCATCCATAGTTGTACCTCCTCCTTTAAATATGTGTAGCTTGCTCTTTTTGCCTATGGTGAGCATAGCCACCACAGAGTAAATTGTGCCATGGACACACACACACACACACACACACACTGCATCCAATAAAGAAACTTTTTTGTGGGACCATTTCTCTATGACCATTATCTCCTCATGGACATTTTAACAGCACAACCACCCATTTGAATTGCACTTATATAGTGCTTTTCCATTCTAGCTGACTGCTCAAACTACTTTCTATTACAAGGCTCAGTCTCTCACACTCACTCACGCACACACACACACACACACACACACACACACACACACACACACACACACACACACACACAGTCCTGTCTGTCTAACATTCACGGGCACACACTCACTCTGATGAATGCATCCAGGCAGCAATTTGGTGTACTTTGATATGCAAACTGGAGGAACTGTGTATTTCTGTACTGGCAGTCTGAACCTGCTTCAGGAAACTATATGAGTGAGTGACCAAAACCACTATTTGGCCTGCAGCAACACTGTAAGGAACAAAATTAATTCTGTCGTCACTCCAATGCAAGTAATTGTTTCAACCTTATAAAAAATTGGGTGGTGCTGCCACTGCTTACAACACAGTTTCTTCACTGAAACAAACTTTTATGTTTTTCTTGTAAAGTTATTTGTGCAAAATTACGACTCCCCAGGTTCTGTATTTTTTAACCTAATGGGCCTAATTCACTGCTGTAGAAAACTGAAATATGGGGCTGGGTGAAACCAGCAGCACATCTGGTTTTATTGCTTCCAAAGTCTGTAGTCAAAATGATCAAGTATGCACCTATGTGTGTCTTAAAAATCTGGTTTTGTTATTATGCACTGTAAGAAGTTGTCTTCAGTGCTTGAATCTGTTGACAACGTGCTATAAATTAGTAATGTAATGGGTGAGAAGTGTTCCAAGAAGTAAGGTATTAGTGTGTAGCCTGGTTAAATACATTGTTTATCATATTACAGTAATCTAATGTGACCCTAAGTGAAAGTGTGATTTAGAAAAAAGGGCTAAAAGGGGTCACTGATTATTCAGGTAGTGACTGAAGCAATGATGGTGTTAGGTGGGTGAATTTTAAGCATCTCCAAATTTTTGTAGCTACATTATTGCCACTTCTTTCTTTTTTTCACCCACACCACCCAAAAACCTGGATTATGAAATGTGAAGTGTTGCCATCTTCCACTCACCTGACACGGCCTCATAAGCAGGTAGAACTAGGGACATCCACAGTTCCACCTGCCTCTACTTCTAGGTTGTGACAGGAACACACACACACACACACACACACACACACACACACACACACCTACCTACCTACCTTCTGGTGCTTCCTCTCCTGTTCGTGTCTGTCGCTCCGCTCCTGCCGCAGCCTATCCAGCTCCCTCCGCAGCTCCTCGGCCTCTTGCCCGGTGGATCCGCGGCCCACCAGTGCCTCCAGAAGCTCTAGGACACGCACCACTCGGGGCACCAATCCGACGAGAGTGTCGCACCCAAACCTGTCTATGATCCGCTCAAACTCCTGGCCGAGCACCGCTGCTATCTCATACACATCCACAACCGTGAGCTCCGCCGCGGGTTTGTCCAACACCGACACAGCGTGGCTCTCCATGCCCGTGCTCTGCTTTATCTACAACTCAGAATTTCTACATATCTTCACGTCCTCCGAGAAATCTCACATCTGAAAGACGAGTTTACATAAGGTAGCAAGAGCCTGAACACACAATGTCTGTTCCAGTTTGTTGACAGTTTAAACTTTCTCTGCGCACCTCTGATGGCGCGTTCACATACCCGCTAAAACTCGTACATGTCACTATCAACGGTAATACGTAACGCCTTTGCATGTTATCAGACATAAAATAGAGACATGGCACTCCGAGAAACCGGAATTGAAATGTTTGGGGGCAAACGTATAACTCAAAATCCCTACTTTGGCGCAAAGTCTGCCTTTGATTTGGACATTGGAATTAAAATTAATTTAGGCAATGCATAGTTGGGTGTGGAGTGCTGAAAAAAAAACAATAGTGCTACAGTTGTCGCACACTAAGAAAACGAGACGAACCTCTATCTATGTGTGTCCAAAAGGTTAAACGCGTGGTTTAAAGACATTTTCATATTTACAACCGTCTGTGGAGGCAGCAGCCCTCCCTTCGCGTTGTCTCCAGGCCGAACTGCGCATGTCAAAATATCAGCAGTGCAACACCTTTTATGCTCTTAATGCAGACTCTAAAATATCCCAGCACTACGTGGCGCTTGAGCGACAAGCAGCCTATAATAAGCAGTACATAAAACAATAATTTCAATAAAATTTTAAAATATAGCCAGTGTATTGCTATGTTTTGCTGTAGAAATGCTTGTTTTATGTGTATGTGTTAGGGTTATTTTTAATTGTCTAAACTAATGAATAATAATTTGAGCACTTGCCGGGTATAATGCACAAAAGGATGCCCAGATGGGTGGCCATAAAGGTTGACTTTAAAATGAAAACTTGTTAGAAACGTGACGTCTTTGGTCCATTTTATTGACATAGTGATAAATAACCAATATTTGAAATAACACAATTGCATGTACTGTTTGCTTTATTGGATCTTGACTGATACGTGATTTGAGGGAAAGCAAGACTGTTATAGCTGAAGTACACATTAACATTCACCATCCACTTTGTTAAGCTGCTCTTTAACACACACACACACACAAATCTAATCAGCTGATCACATGGGAGCAATTCAGTGCATGTAGTCATGTAGACAGCCTGGTTAAGTTCAAACTGAGCATCACAATGGAGAAGAAAGGGGATTCAAGTGACTCTGAACATGGCATGGTTGGTGGTGCCAGACAGGCTGGTCTGAAAATTCTGATTTACTGGGATTTTCCTGCACAACCATCTGTAGGGTTTACAGTCCTCTGGGAGAAAATGCTTTGTTGATGCCACTGGTTAGAGGAGAATGTAAAATTGTATTTTTTATAGACTTTTTTCTGTAATTTTAAATATGAGGTCCAAAGAGATGTCAGCACAGCAACAGCTCACGATCTGAAGCATATCACATTATCTGTCAGACATGGTGGAGGCATGTTTGGCTGCCAGTGGAACAGGGACACTAGTGTTTATTGATGATGCGACTGCTGATAGAAGCAGCAGGATGAATTGTGAAGTGTACAGGGCTATACTCTCTGCCCAGATTCAGACAAATGTTGCAAAACTGATTGGACAGCAAATCAAGGGGCAAATGGATCATGACCCAAAGCAAAGTAACCCAAGTTTCTCAAGGCAAACAAATGAGATATTCTTCATTGGCCAAGTCAGTCACCTGATTTCATCCCCACAGAGCAGCTTTTCAGTTATTAAATACAAAACTGAATGCAGAGAGACTCACAAACAAGCATCTGAAGGTGACTGCAGTTCTAGCAGAATTTCACAAGGGAGGAAGCAGCATTTGGGGACGTCGATGGGTTCTAATCTTCTGGAAATCCAGATGTTAAAGAAATTTCAAATTCAAGCAGCAAGTCTCTACTTCAATCACATTCTGATTGATTTAAATTCCACTGTGGTGGTGTACAGAGAAAACTACAAAAAAAAAAAATGTCTGCTCAACAAACAACATGGACCTTACTGTATTTATAGTACACTACCTGCTGCTCTATATTTGCCTCGTCACACAACTTGTAAGCACAACTAATGACTCCTGCATGTGTGGGTCTGTATTTATCTATATGACTGAACTACTGGAAGACTGAAAGCTCCTGGTCTTTAATATTAAACTACCAGTTCTATTGTAAATACGATTCAAACCCACATTTCTTTGCTAGTATAACAGGCCTGACAAAATTATTCCTTTTAACCATCAGGTGTGCTGTTACTGATGGAAGTCAGTGAACACAGTTCTTCCTAAAAAAGCTCTGCGAGAACAAGATGAAGCAACATGATGCCACATTAAAATCAAACATTTATTGTTCATTCATCTTACAAGGAAAAACCACCAGCATCTTTACTAAAATATATTAATAGATCTGAGTGTATAAAGACATTTCATACAGAGGAAAAGAGCAGAACCTGTAAGACCCTGTAAGAAAAGGCTCCCAGAGGCAGAGAGGTCTTGAACACCTTGATATCATACAATAACTAAACCTAAATCTGCGTATTCAGCCTGAAAGAAGCACTTGATAATTAAGCACACCTACATCCAGTATGTGTGTATGATCATTAAATATCTATTTGACATAACATCCAGGTTCTCTGCTAGTAAAGGAGCATTCAGAGAGATGAGTGTAGATATAAATTATACTTGGTGTGAGTTGCACACTCCTATACAGACTGTACGTCTCTACGGGTGTCATTCAATGCATTGGTGCAGCACTATTCAAGGCCTCTGAGACAGACAATCTTGTACGGTTGAGAAAGAAAGCCGTTTTGCACATGAGAGAAACAACGTCCATCATGAAGGCAAAGCTTAGAGGTATGTAAAATTTCGCAGCAACATGGATGCAAGTGATTCCCCCAGTTTCCTTTATAACCCACCTCAACATAATTATACAGTGTACACTGAGATGTGCTCTGTGACAAACATTCAAAACAGTGTTTTAAATAAAAAAAAAAAAAAAAAAAAAAAAAAAAGGGAGGTCCAAACATGATCAACACTAACAGCCCGAGACGTGCTGTTGATTCGTGGTCGGTAACAAGGTTTAGATTTTAAAAAGCAGCAGTAGTGTTTAATTTAAAATTATAGTGAGAAGAAAAAAAAATACTTTAACAACCAAAAAGTTTATAATTTACCTTTTTGTTCTTGATGCCTAACATTAAAATTAAAAGGTTATGTCAAAAAAAAAGAGCCTATTCCTAACAGGCATGGAGGGTCACACATCAGACTTCTGGTCCATTTTGGCAAAAAAAACAAAAAACACAAACAAAGTAGGAAAAGGAGACAATGAGAAGCAGGAACACAGAGGATTGTCAGCGTGCAACTTAAAGGAAGTGCAGGTTCACAAAAAGGCCTTCCTCCTCCTCCTTGGTCCAACTATCCTGTAGTGCTTCTCATCTACTGCTCAGGCATTCATTTGAACTGCACCAGAGAGGGGAACAAGAAATAAAAGAGGACAGATGAGTTTCACAAACAAACCACATCTTACATTCCACACACTCTTATTTTTCCCCCCTTCATAGACTTTACCACATTTTTGGGTGGGATGTTGGGTTTCTGGGCCAGCGGAGGCTTCTTCATGAGAGAGGGCTTGGAGAGTTTTGGTGACATGCTGACAGGATTGACCAGCGAGGAAGTTTCACCGTTCCCCTCGTCAAACTGCTCTAGAGGGACTCCAGCCAACTCGTAGTGCTTTTTCCTGAGCTCGCCCAACCGCAGACGCTCGTTGCCCAGCTGGTTCTCCAATTCTAACACTTTCACCTGAGGAGGAAGAGGGGAGTCACATTTTATCTGCTGCATCCACCACGTTAGACTGGTTGAATTCCAGCGACGCGCAGAGCCTTACACAGCCTCACATTCAGTTTAGTCAGAATAAATATGAGGTGTACATGCTCAGTATGCTCGTGACTGACCTGTGACTCCATTTCTTCTTTTTTCAGCTTAATTAGTGACATCCCAGAGAAGTCCATTGTATCTGACCATTAAAAAGGAACATGAAACAAAAATATTAGAAAGATGCTCATCAGAGTGTGTGATGATCTACCGCATGTGTCGAACTCCACCCACCTTTTTCCTCCAGGTGCTCCTGGCCCGTCTTTGTCGAGGCCACCACATTAGCTGCCATTTCATTCACGTGGCGAGACGCCTGCTGGAGAACTGTCAGCTTCCTGCTGTGGCGATCTGCCTTAACCTGAGAGCACAGGAGAGCGGTCACGTGAGACTGGATGATGCTGTTCAGACAATAAAGCCACAAAAGTCATGTACTAAAGCACACACAGGCAAGATATGACCCAAGGGTCACATCCAGGCCCGTAGACCATTTCCATCCACTCCGTGATGGTTTAAAAGTAAAAATATTACTGCAAATAATAAATGAATAAAATCTACAAGTCGTACTATTTTGATGCGTCTCAAGGCAAATGATTTGTGTGACTGCAAACAAACATTCTGTATAAAGAACTACAAAATGTTAGAGGGCTGGCCTGATGGATAAACATCGGTCCTCTGTGCTGCATATTTTAATCAGACATCACGGTTTTATGGTCTCACAAAAAGCATAAAAACCTCCCATGAAATTAAATGACAATTTCACAATGTGGCATCATTTATAAATTTCACAATTAAAATTTTTTTTTCCCCCAAAAAAACAAAATAATTCTCTCAGGTTTGGAGTCACAAAATTAAACTGGAACACAAAATGAGCTAATATATAAGACCTTCATATATAAGGTCTGTGCTGCAGTGATTTTAATGTCTGTTTTTACCTGTGTGGCCAAATGTAAGTCCAATTTAGTTACAGAAATAGAAACAGAAGAATTTAGGTTAAATTGAGGTAAATCATATTCATGAAAAATGAGCCTTTATTTGTTTGCAAATTGCATCTGTAAATATTTTTTTTGTTCAATGAAGCGTATGTGTTTGTCATTGTACATAAATATTTTTAAATCTATTTTCTGATATTTATCAGGGCCCAGGTCCTGCTACCACCTCCAGCTCTTCAAGGGGGGCAACCAAGGTATACCCAAGCCAGCTGAGAGATGTAATCTTTCCAGCATGTCCTGGGCCTGCCTCAGGGCTTCCTCCCTATAGAACATGCCCAAAGGACCTCACCTAGGAGGCATCCAGGAGGAATCTTAGTCAGATGCCCACATCACCTCAACCTTTCAGTGTGGAGAAGTGGCTTTACTCTGAATCTCTCCCAAATGAACGTGTTCCTCCTACTATTGCTAAGGAACCTCATGATGTTTACATGCTCAGGAGTTATTTTACAGAAAGTGCCAATGTAAACTGGACCTGGGCGTGGGGCCTGACTAAGACTGATTAAAAAAAAAAAGTGGAGAGTTACACTGGCAAAACTGCTGCATAGTCAGTTCACTTCTTTTAGTGGCACACCCACCTAGTCTAAATTCAGCATCCAAGCTTGCGCCATTAACAGTACTATGCAGTAATATTAGTAATGTAAAAACGTTTTTAACTATTGTATGCATTTTTTCAAAAACCTATTACCTTTGAGGCCGCCACCAGCTGTGCTGTGCTTGCGGCGATCTCATGAGAGCAGACGATCAGCTCCTCATATTTGCCCGTGTGCAACACCACCTTATCAGCAGATTCTCTGTGGGAAAGCAGGTGAACACATATAATATTAACACAAGTCTACGAAAGGCTACAGTTCTACAAACAAAAAGGTACTGCACGTAATATTTTATATTTGGTTACTTGGTGTGCCTCGAGTAAAATTAAGGTCATCAGTGAGAATACCTGCATTTTCTTCCTCAAAACCCTAAACAAGGATTTAGATAAGTTCAAAATAGCCTAAAATTTGGGAAGACACACATTTCCCCTCACTGATTAAGAAAGAACATGGAGGGATACTTCCTGTAGTAAAGCTCACAATTTCTACTAATGATCCTGAGAAGAGCTGCTGCAATAATACTTTTCCTGTATTAATATTTGTACTTCTCAGAATAGACATTAGCTGAGGGTGCACATCCTGTTACCAATCAGTGCAGACCACTTGTTTGCAATAAGCATCATCATTAATTTTAGATTAAAGAATATACAGTGAGAACTTACACCATCTCTGTGGCTCCCCATCCTACAGCCTTGGCAGCAGAGATGAGTCCCTCCGTCCAGCGAGAGTTTTTGGCATAAAACTCCCTAACAGTGGCTGCGCCCTTTTACAAGAAAACACCAGTACTGTTAGCTGATATTTCTGAATGGAACAGAGCAGCTCGCTCTGATTTTAGAAACAAGAAACAAGCTGCCACTTTTGGAATCAAAGTGAGAACAGTGTGACTCACCCGCCCACCCTCGACAATCTCCTTCTGCAAGTCTGTGGAGGATATGACCAGCATGCGGATGGCCTGAGAGAAGCAGGAGGATAAAAGCACAGAATAAGACTAAAGAAAGCTAAATGTTTATTTCAATAAGTATAGTACATATATATGTAATCTATGCTTGTGACGAGCAAGAGTGAAAGACATTAAAGTCCCGTACCTTCATCAGGTCTGTGCAGCTATTAAGGATCCTGTAAGAATGGGTGGGGGGTACAGAGACTTAAATGGCTTTGGTCTTTAAAAAACAACATTTAATGAACCGTGACAGGGAGGAAACAAAAGAATACAGAGGATGCCATTTAAAATTACTGCTCTGCATTTGAACAACTGGTCAAAAGTATCTTTCACATCAATTACAGGCCAATATTTTAAAACTCTCAAAATGGTGAGATTGGTAAGCCACCAATACGATCTGAAGATGATGCATCTTGTTATAAGACATTAAACTAACATACAAAAAAACCAAAAAACAAACCTTTCATTGACCTCCAGTTTAATTCCTGTTGTGTCTTTTCGTGCCTGATTCATCATTTCCTAAATGCAAAGAAAAAAAAAAAGTCAATGTGTTAAAATTAACATACTCCACAATACAAGTCAGTTTTGTTTTTTTTGTTTTTTTTTTACAGATAACATTAATTATAACAACTTCAAGAGTACTTACATCAATCCTACGGACCGCCTCCTCAATAGCTGCTGATGTTGAAGCCATTTCCTTGTCAACCAGGTCTCCCAGCTCCTCCTGACGAACATCCATGCCTTTTGGCCGCAGCTCCTGGATATTACAAGTGGAAAATTTTTGAAAAATTAGTGAATATGACTGGAAATTTTAAAACACACGGGCGAAAACTGAAGCCTGAAGTACTACTAAATGTTAACATGTGTGGTTGGGTTATATAACCAATAAGGAATGTAATTTAATAACTATACAACTTCCTGACTCTTGTAGCAGCCTTGTGTTCCCAAAGAAGCCAGGTGAAAACTGAAAGGATCACCTCATCTAAACAATATATGATTATACCACAGACTGCACTGTGAGATTGCAACGCCATAAGATGACCCAAGGAAACATTACAATCTTCCAAATTCAGGAGCTGGCTAGTTGAACTTCCTCTGGAAGTCCTTCTTTTCACAGTGTTAAACAGCTGGTGTATCAGTAACAGCAGTCATATTTTTCTAAATATCTGAAGTTGTGCCCACAAGCAGCACGCTGTATGACAGCTTCTTAGCACGTGCTGTTTATATCCAAGATGGTCAAGCAAAGGCTCTTCAGTTGAATGATTACTTGGAGCTTTAGAGTGATTTCATTATTTATTTAATTTATTTTCTCTCACCTGACCCAAGTGTAGGATTTTCTGTATGATTATACGAATGGTGGCTGGGTCTGCTCTCTGCAGTGTGGTCTTGGACTTCATCTCCTTCAAGAACTGCAGACTCTGAGCGCCACAGCCTCGGCAGTTCTCGGTCAGTTCTGCGGGGCGTCAAAGATTAATCAGTCATATTTCTGCATTGTTTATGCACAGACTAAACACACTTCTAAAAATCCATTTAAAGATTAAATTTAAAAGACGTGCAGTACATCTCAGTGTATGTTAAGGACAATGCATGCACGCACGCACGCACACACACAACAAAATGTAATATAAAAATAACTGTTGCAGTGTCAAGAAAATACTCCTTACTGTCTGCATGGTCAGTGGGTGCCATGTGTGCAGTAGCGCTGCCATTAATAATTGTGTCCGCGGTCAAGTGAGAGAACTGGGTCAGAGCCCTCAGCAGCCCTCCAGCATCTGGTTACAAGATCAGACAGTGAGAGGGCAGCAGGCCATATTAACGAGCATAACCGACCAGCCATACGGTGCCATGAGGTCAGCAGGACCTAAGCCAAATCGGAAGCAGAGGAAACTCACCACTCATGTTTCTCAGATAATCTGCATGGCCTTTTTTCACTTTGTCAATGGAGCCCAGTGCAGCCTCTGCTCGACTTATGAGGTAATCTGTTTGGAGGACAGCAAAAGATTAAAAAAACCCCAAAACAAAACAACAACAACAAAAAAAAAAAAAACCTTGGGACATTTTAGTTAATCTCTACAATAGACGTGCAATATTTATGTATGTGGTCAACAAGGTGGGGACATGGTCTTTGCATTTTCATTTTTTATTTATCTCTCATTTCATTTCAAAATGAAAGCATAGGAATCTGACCTGGAGAGCTGGTGCAGCGTATATGGAGGGGATCATCCAGCTTGGCAACAGCATCTTGGATGATGGTCTCAGCTTCTGTTATGGTACCCTGCAGCAGGGCAAACTGCTCCTCCAGAAGCTTCTGCTTCATCTGCTCCTCCTGACTTGTCTACATTTATACACAGACAAACAGCATGCATGTTTACATACATGTATATGGCAGGAGTAATATACATAAAGCACATTGTTGACATATGTATGAACCCATCAAGATTTACTGTTAGAGACTAAATTGGTTGAGAGATAGAAGTAAATCCATGTGTCTATGTACACCCACACTCTGCTTTATGTTCTTTCAAATATAACAAGCATATTTAGCTATTCAAAAAAGCTGCAGAACATGGATGCTTTCATTTTAAACATTGTTCATCAACTGCTGTTACCACATTCGCCCTTCGTGCAAAAGATCCCCAGTTCAATACCGGGAGGAAACACAAACCCAGCCTCAGGGAGTCACAAGCTAGTGTCTTCCCAGAACCCGTTTAAAGTCCAGATAAATGGGAGGGTTGCATTAGGAAGGGAATCCAGCACAAAATCTGTGCCAAATCAAATATGTGGATCCATCTGCTGTGGCGACCCCCTTGGGAAATAAGGCAGAAGCTGAAGGTACCTTCTCCCTTCTCAACACACGTTTATGTGATGTAGTCTTTTGATTGTCTCGGATTTTATTGTCTTTATATTGACATTTTGTTTAGCATCTTTTTTTTTTTGTTTTAACTTTGTATTGACTTTACCTTACTTTTGTCACATTATGTCTGGACCCACTATTACCTCTGTGTTGTAATTTACCTTCTGAGCATCCTGCTAGAGCCTGTCCTGTAAAGCACTTTTGTAAATTCAGCTTTTAACAGTGTGTATGTTACTCCAGAAAGTCTTAAAAAGCCTGTTTTTGTGATGATCTCGTCATTGTGGAAAAATATGTATTTCCCAAACGGGTTGATGAGTGGTTGCTGAAGCTTTCTAACTGTTGCTAGGTGAAAGTTGCTGCACCAAAAAAAAAAAACCTCTCAACCCGCTGTCATCAAGCAGCTTATAAGCCACGATATGTTTAGAATTCAACTATTTAGAAAAATCCACGCTATTTGGAAATTTCACATCAATATTTTTTTGAGGTGTGGAAGATAACACGATGTGTAAATATAACCATCTAGAACAGATACAACGGACTGACCCCCCAGTAAAACACAATGTTCCCTATATTTGAGACATTTATTTATGATCCGGCTTGCTTTTACAAAACAGGCTTAAAATAGCACTGTGCAGAGAATGCTGAGCTCTGCTCTACAGTCCTGACTGACCTTCTCCTTCAGTTTTCCCTGCAGCTCTCCCAGCTCCCTGCTGGTCCTATCTCGCTCCTGCTGAAGTGATGACTGCTGCACCTGCGTAGCCTGCCGCAGTGATGACAGCTCCGCCTCCTTCTCGCTCACAGACCGCATCAAACGCTCCTTCTCCGCCTGCAGAGCTGTCATCGAGCTGTTCATTTGCTCCGATGTCTGGCAAAAAAAAAAAAAAAAAAACAAACCCCCCCCCACCAGAAAGCAGTGAGTGAGCCAGGACAGGCAGATGGCTGAAAGTGTTGGAGGAAATGTCCATGTGGAAATGTGTTGCACGCCGTAAGCCTCCAAACAGAACTAACAAATAAATCAAGATTAATTAGCTGGGTATCATGAAGGTATCGCATTCACCTTCGTGCTGCTCTGTAGAGTCGCCTTGATGCGCGTCATTTCTGCGATCTTCTCTTCCAGTTCTCTCTTCAGCTTCTCCATCTCGAATCTCTGCTCTTCCAACTACAGTTATGGAAAATAGCAGTAAGCCCATACTGGACATCTACACTAGGCATCAGTCTCCTTAAAGCAAAAAAAAAAACAAACACCAACCTTCATGTCAGAGTCCTGCTTTATCCGTTCCATCTCAAAGGTCATCTGGTGTTTGGTCCGCTCAACTTCTTCCTGGGTCTGCTGGGTTGCTGACAGCATCTTGACAGTGTCTGCACTCTGTCAGCACATTAGCACATTTAATGTTACCACACACAGACAGGCGCTGACATCTAATTTAAAGCCAACACCTCTGGACTGGTCTGCAGTCTGTCTCTACCTTCCGGAGCAGTTCAGCATGGCTGGTCACCAGCTCTGTGTGCTTCTCCTTCAGCTTATTGTACCGCTGCTCAGTGGCTTGTGCCCTTTCTGCACAGACAAGATGGATGAGAATTTTTTTTTTTTTTTGGAGGGGTGGGGGGGTCATGATTATACCCTGTCTGTACAAATGTGTTAACTGTGCATCTTACTTTCAGCCTCGATGAAGGTGGTCTGCAAGCTCTCGTGTTCCGCGTTTCGGTGGCGGGTCGCCTCAAGCTCCATGCGCAGCTGTTCATTTTCCACAAGGGCTCGTTGTTTCTGTGCACGCTGTTCTTCCAGCTCTGCCTCCAAACTGTTGATTTGAGATTTGAGCTGTGTGATGTAACGTTGAGCCTACAGGGGGAGAAAAGAGATACGAATAAGGAGAAAAAAAAAAAAAACTGTTCCCAAAGTCTAATGCATGTAAAAAAAAATATTCCATTACATGCATTTATTTATTTACATCTGTTCGTTCCGGCAAATCTGGTGTTCCAAACTCATCTCATTCAGAAGATACTTGCAACATTCTACATGGCAGGAGAAGTATTCACATCTACCCAACACATGACCCAGATTCTTTCACACAGAGCAAACCACACACTGTACTGTCGTACACAATCAGACACACACACAGACAATGGACTAAAACCCATGCAACAGGCAATTCAATCTCAAGAGCTCTTACTTCAGCTTTCACCCTCTCCAGCTCTGCTCTCAACAGTTCAAGGTCCCGCTTCAGGCTCTCAATCTGAAGGTCTCTGCCAGACAGAAAAGTCTCAGTCAAAGAAACTGCTGAAACCTAATAATCAATGGAACAATGAAGGCTTACAGTGAAAAACACACTAGCTCACCTGTCATCAAAGCCTCCATTTGGAGGCCCAAAGGCCTGATCAAATATGTCCATCTGCTGAAAGAAAAGAGGGAATTGGTAAATTTAACACGAAGTGTGCCCAGCAGTAGGGTACTTTTGAGGAGGCATGCATATCATTGTATAAACCACTGCAGGTGTTAGTGCTGTGACATACCTGCGGTTGAGCCTGTAGGCTGGAAGTCGTGACGTTGCTGACATCAATAAGTGGCTCTGGTTCGTCGTCATCGTCATCTTGTTGCTCTGGTTCATCCATATCGGGGATGACCACCACTGGCTTCACGTGTTTTGCCAGTGAGGCTGCATGCAGGAAGTTAGGTGGGGACTAATAAGAAAAAAAGAGACAAAATGCAATCATTGTTTAAATATATATATTTCTACAAGACTGGTAAAGTTCAGACCATAAATGTCAATTTATATAGTTGTGGTCAAAAGTTTACATACACTCATCATGGGCATGAATATCATGAGAATTTGGGGATTTAAATTATTTCCATAATATGTTCTTTTTCCAGGGTGGAAAGATTGTACAGCATACATTGTTACTGACTTTAAAAAAAAGAATTGGGTGCACAAGTTTTCATTTATTTTCTCTAATCCACACAGGATCAAAAGTTTGGACACAAATCTCACCCTACACACTCACCCATTCATATGAATGTGAGTGTTTTATAGAAGAAGAAACAGACTATTGTCCCACAAAGGGGAAATTCAGGTGTAAGAGCAGCCACAGATATAAAATATATTACAGGCTCAAATATATACATACACCCCCACTAACATTAGGTTAAATGTCACTTAGCAAGTTGCACCTAAACCAGATGCTTTTGGTAGCCATCAACAAGCTTCTGGCATAATTCTGTCTCAATATTTGACCACTCCGCTTGACAAAATTGGTAGCGGTCATTTTAATTGGTTGGTTTCCTGGCCAGACACAGTTTTTAAGCACAGTTGACAAAAGAGTGATGTCAGGGATTTGGGAAGGCCATTCCAAAAGCTTAATGTTAGCCTGCTGCATCCATTTGAAAACCCATTTTGATGTGCATTTGGGATTGTTGTCCTGTTGGAACACCCATTTGTGTCCAAGTTTAAGTTATCAAGCTGTTGATTTGAGGTGAAGCCGAAAAATTTGGAGGTTGTCCTCCTCCTTCATTATTCCATCTACTTTGTGCAATGTACCAGAACCACTGGCAGCAAAACAGCCCAAGAACATGATGCTATCACCATCAAGCTCGACAGCTGGTACAGCAATCTTAGGTTTGAAAGCCTCACCTTTACTCCACCAAACATGACTCTCAACACTGTGGCCAAATAGTTCAATCTTTGTCTCATCTGACTACAAAAATCTTTCTCCAGAAATCATTTGGCTTGTTCATGTTGGCAGCTGCAAATTTCAGTCGAGCTCTTGGTTGGCACCCTCTCAGTCCATGGTAAAATTCACTTCACTGTGGACAATGATGCTAGTGTTCCCACAGTTTCCAGTTCATGTCAGGTTTCATCCTTGGTAGATCCTGCGTTGTTCCTGAACATCCCAACCAATTTCCTCTCATTTGAGGTGACAGTTTGGGTTTTCTTCCAGATGTTGGCAGAGTGGTGACACATCAGAATACCTTGTACTTATGTGCAGTTGTTTGAACTAATGAATCGTTTGGAATCTGCAGTTGTTTAGAAATGACTCCAAGAAACCTTCCCAACTTGTGTAAAATTCTTCTTAGGTCTTCACTGAATTCCTTGGATTTTCCCATTGCTCTAAGTACTAGTCAATCCAAGGAGTGCTATCAAAGAGAAACTATCAGCTGTAGTTAATCATAATCACTAACGAGAAGTTTATAGGCCTTGTCAAATTAAAAATACACTGTAGAACCTTCAGCATCACTTATTAATAAGATTTGAGTGTAAGTATATATTTGAGCCTGTCTGTATACTTTTGACCCTGTGCAGCTTAGAGAAAATCCAAAATAAATTCAAACTTGTGCATCCAGTTCTTGTTTTTTAAAGTCATTAAAAGATGTATGCAGTACAATTATTCCACCCTGGAAAAAAAAACAAACAAAAAAACAGTTCACAGAAATTATTAAAAAAAAAAAATAAAAAAAAAATGACCATGACATTCATATGTCAACTTCTGACCAAAACTGTAGATAACAGCAGAAGTCAGTAGGGGGTCTATGATGAAGCTTTTGAAACCCCAAAATTGAAGTTTTGACTCAGCACTGAAGTCATCCCTCCCCTCCCCTCCCCTCCCCCACGTTCTTACATCAGGCAGCTTGGGGATCTGGATCAGTCTCTTAAAGTACGTCATGTCTCTGGTTTTATTGAAGAAGGACTTAAGTCTGGAGGACAAAAGGAAAACAAGTTGAAGTTTTATATTCATAATCATATTTATGCACATAATGAAGCACGCTATTCTAATGCTCAAGTTTGAAGTATTCCAACATAAAAAAGGAGCTTCTATTTTCTATTTACATTTGATCACCTTGTATATTATACACACTCTTTTCTTTTGTTATATCATTGGACTGTAACATGCATGTAAACTGTGAAGAACTCCCCCTGAACCTTACAGGTACTTTACAGAAAACAAATGTGTCTGTCACCAACTGACATACAACAGAGGGCAGGGGATGGGATGCATTCGCATTGGTTCAAAGGGCTGCAGTGACTGGGTGAGGCAGGATTATGTTGCAGATGTCCGTATGTTTAAAAGAATAAGAAAAAACACAAACACTTGATGCGGTCACCCTTCTTTATTCATAACCACCTACTTATGGAACTGGTCATGGAAACGATCACGATGTCCTTGTAAAGTATCAGCAGGGAGACCTGAAATTAATGAGACGGTCCACACATGAAACGTACTAAAGCGACAGAACATTGATATTCGCTGAATAATGAGTAATAACCATCCTTACAGGCATGCAGCTTGAAAAGCAGCTTGACGGCAAAGTGGTAGAGGTGACTGCAGTCTTGGATAACCTGGATGAGTGGAGCCAGGCGACACTGGCTTGACGTGAGACTGGAAATGGCAATGGACGTGTTGAGCTGTCGGAGCACTGATGGAAAAGAAATTGAGAGGTGGTGGGAGTGTCAGAAATAAAATCTGACATTTGGCTTTATTATTTTAGACATTTCTGAGCTGGATGTGCTTTGTGCATTGTTTGTAGAATAAGGATTCTTTTGTGGCTATGGCTCAAAAACATAATGATTAGACTTGGGGCAAATGAATGAGGGCAACCACATTTCATTCGGAATACAGCTTCAATAATTTGTTTACGGTGTTGAGACGCGTTGCTGTGTCTCCACCCTGCAGGGACTGGGAGGATCATACCATTACTGCTAAACTGGAGGAAGTCAGCCTAATGTCTTCTAATTGCAAGCATTTCCTTACAAGTTTTTTTTTTTTTAAAGATGAGTTAAAACTGGGCCAAGAGTAAATGAAGTCACTTTATAAATAAATCAAACTGCCCTCCGTGAAAACAGGTAGGCCAAGAACTGCTGACAACCCTTTTTTTAAAGGCTCTTAGCTTTTGTGCATAAATAGATAATGTCAGCAGGCAGCACTTCTCAACTCCAGCTCAGGTTTCTCCTCCTTGGACGGACAGAGGGGGAGGAGTTTTTGTTTTCACCTGTCTCAGCCAGCTGCAGCTCTGTGTCCATGTAATCAAACACTTCCACTGAGAGCTGGAACCTGCAGGAGAGAAGTTGATACCTTTGTTAGACCAAAAATGGGTACCCACTCAAAAACTATGACCATGTGACCCTGTGACATTGACACAGCGACTGGGCCTGTTCATACAACAGCATTTTAAGACTGAGGAAGACTGGGATTTAAGGGTGCATAGGTGCTTAAATTAAAAGGGGCACTTTCAGCGCATTCTGAAACTCACACATTATTAATGTCTGTTCCTGCAGCGCGCTCCAGGTCATCATCATTGATCTCCAGGTTTGCTGGGATATCTCCACGCTGCATTGAAGTACAGTTTATGAGATTTTAGCTCCAATCACAACGCAAACTGAATATTGTTGAAATATCCACTAACACAAAGTGTAAAACATGACTGATGGTGGGTTTACCTTCGTGTGAAACTTCAGTTTTGTGCAGAGCAGCCTGGAGTACAGAGACACCAGCTGACCATATCGGTCATGGAGATTGCCCTGAAAACCAACAGGGGAGGGAAGAGCAAAAATTAAAACAGACAAGAGGCATTTTTGAATTTAAATTTATCATGAAGAACTAAATGTTGTGCCTACAGAATATTAAAAATTTCTGCATTCAGCTGGCAATTAAAGGCTTGATTCGCAAGCAAATTTCATCAGGTATCATTTCTACTGAATTAGTAAATTAAAAACTTCATTAAAACAGCACGTTTTAAAAACAGACTATAGTACTGCCTTTTTAATAATGGCTCTTAAAGTTTTGCCACTTCAAAATTAGAAGTATTTTTCAAATTATGAGATGCCAGGACTCACCCATATTTCCCCAATATCAATCAGAGAGCTGTAATGTCTTGTGCAGTCTTGTAGGACCTGTGAAGATAACAGCTTGACTGAATAACTCATTAGCCTTCATGCAAATTAAAATAGTCACAGGTTTTAATATTTAGCTTTAATCACACTCCAGCGTCTGGCACTTTAGCTAATAAAGGAAAGGCAGGAGGGTACTCAGTGCCTTACGTTGCGGTGCCCATCTCGCAGGATTTTGTGCAGCACGTGGCAGAACTTCCAGCAAAGGATGGAGCTGCTGGGAAAAGGGAAGCCCAGAGCGTAGGACCAGAAGGTGACAGCTCCCTTCTCCCTGTGAGTCCCCAGGATGATTCCTGTTGTTGTCATTAAGGAAGCAAAATCTATCATAGGACTGTGCCATTTTTGTTACATTTATTTAAAAAAAAAAAAAAAAAGGCACATTCATTTAATGGCAAAATGACAAGTAAAATAACCTACTCACCTTGCATGAAACAAACTGTTGAAAATATTTACTGTACCTAATGACTTTTCAATGTGTCAACATTAAAATTAAGTTCCAATAATCATTATTACAGATCTGACGTTTACATCAAAAACTGCTCTAACTGGTGAATCTGCCTTCAGATACGCTCAAACAGGAAATCTATCAAACATATTTGCAAAATGCAGACTCACAATGACTTCCACATAAGCAGTCATTGGTCAATCACTTAAAAACCTTTGATTTGTATGTTCAAAAACAGATGTATAGGATCACCATCATGAGCAGATTCATCTTCACTAAGACAGATCACAGTGATGTGCCTCTCCCATTGTTCCCGCAGCCTATTCAAATCTTTTTCTGCTGCCTTGTAACTATTAACAAGGTTTCCAGCATGATGATAGGACTGAAACAGCTCTGCTTGGGATTATTGCTGATTGAAGGAGTGACACAAAAAGTCTCTCTATTGCTGGTTGAGCTCAACGTGAGCTCAGCTTTGAACAAAAGAAAGCTTGGGGGTTACCTTTACTGACCAATCTGATGGTGACTTAAATATTAATTCACAAACTGGCAGCATTTTCAGAAATCCACCCATAAATTTCAGAAATAAATATTACAGCCTTTTCTCTGAAGCAAATTCAAAAGGAGACAGAGCATTTAATGCTTCTTGTTGCCATCTGTTTTCTATCAATGCCCCTTTTTAAAAATAAATACATAAAAACAGAGGATTTTATTTTGTCTAGAGGATGTAGCTAAGTCTGTGTGGACGCAAACAAAAAAATCTTTTTGTTTGGATTCATCATTAAGGATACGTCGTGCATGTTTCTCCTTCACAGGCGTCTCTGTGGAATTGATGGCTTTGCTGATGCTGCTAAGCTGAAAGAGCAGAAGAGAGGTTGTTAGATCTCGCATGGCTTGATTCGCCACCCACACAAACATCAGTCCTATTTGCAGGGCTTATAACAGACATGACCAGGGAGCAAATCAAATAACCAGTTGCACGGCATTGACTGGAATCTATGAAAGAAACACTGTGTATACGCAGTAATGTACTGATGGATTTCTGGCTCTCACCTCATGGTTAGACTAATTTCAACCAAGCAACCTTGCCGAATATAATAAACTAAATTTAGCTGACAATAAGACTAAAGGAAAAGTTTTGATATGACTGGACCTCATGAGCTTTCTCTTAGTTTTGTTTGTAGTGTGATATCATCATCTGTAATCTGTTTGGAACAACAAAACCAATGAACATGGCGCCTAACTTTATTATTACTTTTCTATGGAAGCTCAGGTCAAAAGAGGCCAAACCCACATGGAAAATTAACATCTGCCATTATCCTGCTGATGTGGTATGTCAGAGCGTCATCAGATTCACGGGACACAAAGTGAGCTGAGCAAGAACCTGCTCAGCAGGCAAAACAAGTGCCACTAAAAAAAAAAAAAAAAAAAACGAGTAGGAAGGCAAATGAATGAACACGCAAACGCATGCGCACACACACAGACACACGGGATTTGTATCCTCCTGGACATTTAATTACACTATAGTATACGCTCTTCTGTCTTCACACACACATATGAACTTGAGTGACATTATTAATCCATAGGGTTTAAATATGATGTCAGCCCACCCTTTGCAGCTACAACAGCTTCAACTCTTTTGGGAAGGCTTTCCACAAGGTTTAGGAGTGTTTTTATGGGAAATTTTGACCATTCTTCCAGAACATTTGTGAGGTCAGACATGTTGGACAAGAAGGCCTGGCTCACAGTCTCCCAAAGGTGTTATGCTGAGTTGAGGTCAGGACTCTGTGCAGGCCAGTCAAGTTCTTCCACACCAAACTCACTCATCCATGTCTTTATGATCCTTGCTTTGTGCATGTGAGGAACTTTAATGGCTGAACTTGTCACACAGGTCCCATCCTACCACACTAGAATTCACTGAGCTCCTGAGTGTGATCCACTCTTTCACAAATGTTTGTAGAAGAAGTCTGCATTTGTAGGTGCTTGATTTTATATACCCGTGGCCATGGAAGTGATTGGAAAACCTGAACTCAATAAACTAGACAGGTGAGAGTCTACATTTGGAAATATAGTGTATTTTAATCCATCGCAGGGAGAATACACCACAACAAGACAGAATCTGCTTAGTACAATTATCATATTACATGTCAATGTACTTATAAAAATAATGAAGCCACCTCTAGGACTGCAAAGTGGTTTCTCAATTCTTTCTATAGCAGTTTGTGAGAAATAGTTTCCCTGTGGGCTTCATTGAAATATCACATTTGTGTATATTTTTTAAGAACCAATAATATCTGCATCAATTTGAGCTCTCTTAAACTGGCATTTATTATCATGAAGGCCATGTTAAACAGTTTGCTTGATATGGCAGCTCGGTGAATGAAAAGACCAAGCTGCACGCAAAATGATTCTTCTCCACCCCCTCCCTGCACTGTGAGAAACAAGGTGTGCCCAGCTGCTGTGTCATGGTACATATTCACTCACATGAAAGCTTTTCTTTTCCCCATGGTATACTATTATTGAAATGAGTACAGAAAAAACAAAAACAAACAGCAGCTGTGGTCAAGGCTTTGCAAAGGAACAAGAACATACACTATATTGTCAAAAGTATTCACTCATCCATCCAGATTATCACCCATCCATGGAAGTTCCAGTCACTTCCATGGCCACGAATATATTTTAGTCAACAGTTAGTGGTATTATAACAAAGTGGATGCAACTGGGAACAACAGCAACTCAGCCACACAAAATGACTGAGCGGGGTCAGCAGATGGTGAGGCACATAGTAAACAGAGGTTGGCAACTTTCTGTAGAGTCAATAGCTAAAGACCACCAAACTTCATGTGGCTTTCAGATTAGCTCAAGAACACTGCGCAGAGAGCTTCATGGAATGGGTTTCCATGGCTGAGCAGCTGCATTGAAGGATTACATCACCAAAAAATGCAAAGCGTCAGATGCAGTGGTGTCACGCTGCCATGTGACCACACACCAGTGCACAAAACAAGGACCATAAAGACATGGATGACTGAGTTTGTGTGGAAGAACTTGACTGGCCTGCACAGAGTCCTGACCTCAGCCCAATACAACACCTTTGGGGTGAATTAGAGCAGCGACTGTGAGCCAGGCCTTCTAGTCTAAAAATCAGTGTCTGACCTCACAAATGCACTTCTGAAAGAAGGGTCAAAAATTCCCATAAACACACTCCTAAACCTTATATAATGCCTTCCCAGAAGAGGTGAAGCAGTTACAGCTGCAAAGGGTAGGCCAACATCATGTTGAACCCTATGGATTAACAGTGGTGCGACTCAAGTGTGAAGACAGACAAGCAAAATACTTTTGGCAATATAGGGTATGCAAAGAAAATGCGCACAAACCCAGCCTGGATAAAACTCTATAGGGTGGACTTTATGATGTGCGGTAAGTTTGTAAATCTTCAGTTTGAACTGCATTTCCAGAGAAACCTTCATTTAAAATAAATATATAAATAAATCTATGCATTCCACAAATATGTGTGTAGGTGGACTACACTTATCCTTTACAGCAGAGGAACGTACAAGCACCATCTTTGATGAAAATCAGTGCTGATCATCATGTTTCCTTTCGGGAACATGAAAGAAAGATTTAAATCTCTCACACACAAACACATAATGACTGCATAATGATCAAAGCAGAGTCTAGACAGCACAATTACGCTGGACTGCTGTGATGGCATCTATTGCTAAATTAGTCTTCAGAAATTTGAACGGTGGCCCTGATATGAGTCATAGTTGAGTGTTGGGATGTGTACATGAGAGTGAAAGAAAAAAAAAAAAAAGTGGCACAAACAAACTTCCAGTCTAGTGTCCCACTGAAGTGTTGCAATCAACCAGACCTGCTAGTCTTTGTTAGAACATGCAAGGGGAAAAAATGAAATGGAGCAAACTGGAAAAATACACAATAGCTGTGAGGACTCATTTGGGAGGCAATTTGGACCCACGTAAAAGATAATATGGAAATGTAACTGAGATGCACATCTTGTTTACCTTGTGTTCCTATTGGGATTGTCAAAAAAACAATAAAAAAAAAAAGCACCAAAATTACATGTCTTTGCCTTTTCCAGTTGTATATAATTCTCTGTTAAATTTGCATCGTAGGTATGTCATGACCGCAGACCCTTCAGAAAACCTACAAAAACCTAATATGGAATGGAGGGAATATATGAAGAAGTGGGAAAAATTTGAGAGACATGTTTGTCCGCAAAAAAAAAAAAAAAACCATCCCAATCACAACAAAGTATTTATTTGTGTCCATTGTGGTTGGCACCACATATAAAACACCAGCACACAACCACAAGGTAATTAACACATAATGCACTACACAGTGGTTAGCACTGTTGCCTAGTAAGAAGGTCCTGGGTTTGAATCCAGTCTGGGACCTTGCTGTGTGGAGTTTACATGTTCTCCGTGGGTACTCTGGTTTCCTCCCACAGTTAGATTAGATAACCTGGTGATTCTAAATTGACTGCAGGTGTGAATGTGAGCGTGTCTCAGCCATGCAATAGATTGGCAACCTATTGACTGGTGTCATTTAAGGTCTGTGGGCTACTCTTGCTTATGTTGTTGCTGGTCCATCAGCCAGCTACAGAGAAGAGCGAAGTTATAACATACGAAGAGCTGAAGTGAAAACAACTGATAAAAATAATGTAAAGTTACCACTGCAGCCACTGTCTGTACTTTTCATGCTGTACTTTTCCTGGTGAACTGTGCTGTCCCTCGCTTCCCTGTTCCAGCCTATTAGCATTCAACCAATTAGCATTTGACGAATGCACAGTGTCATCCCTGTCGAGCAACACGAATGACACTGTGCATTGTTGGGGTTTTTGGAGGACTGCAGGAGGAGCACATTTGGTTTGGCGAAAAAAAGTTCTCTATATGCAAATTTTTCTGCAAACAGTCAATTGCAATACCATGAATTAAGCATCGGGAAGTGCCTGAAACTCTGCCAAATCAAACATGTATCCATCTTCTGCTGTAGCCCCTGTGGAAATAAGGTAACTTTATTCACATTAGCCATTTATTATCATTAAGGAAACAGCTAGCACTTATAGCTAATAAAGGATAAAATTACTGTATTAACACTCCTGTCTGCAATACTATAATAGATAGTGTTAATTTAACACGATAACACAATTTACTTGTCTCTAAAAAGAAGTTGAGAAAGTCTAGCATCAAGTAGTCTATAATACCAACTCTATTTGATCAGGAATAAAAACGTGGAGCCGAGTCACCAGAAGCCCAGCACCAACTCAGACACCCTTTTTTGCACTACCTATACACAGAAAAGTTTGTCAAATTAGTCAAAAACTCTGGCTTTTTTTGCTCTATGTCAATCAACTTAAAAAACACTTAATTTTTTTTGCTCCTCTGTATGGAAAACAGTATCGAGTGTTTTCCTGGGTTTCGATATCGAGCTTGAAATCCTAGCATCGTGACAACCCTAGTCCCTATGTCAAATCTGTTGCAGCCTACCACATCTGCACTATTCTAGTGAGCCGGATTTACCACGAGTGTATTACACAAGAGAATAATCCAACACACAGATCAGGCTGTAACGTTCAGTCACACACTCCCTTTTATCACAAGTTACTTCTCCTGATAGAAAAGCTTTTTAAAACATGACCATGTGACCAGTATGTACAGTAGAGGTTTAACGTAAATAAGACCAAGGTTCTTTAGTCTTACTCCAAAACACTGACCCAGAACGTCCACAACGCAAAAACGTTTATGTTTTAAACTGTAATCACATATCAGTGGCAGCTCTGCTTAATCCAACAAAACACCATGAAAGCTTCTTTAACCTGGGGGTCGCCACAACTCTGATCCATGCACACAACCCCCAGAACATACATGGTCACACACAGGAAAGCACAGAGGGGCTACTGTGGGTGAAGACTGAGGTTCAGGGTGAGAGAAGGGTGTAGTGGTTAACAGGAGACCCTCCCTCCCCGGCTACTTCTGACGCAAATTAACTGTGAGTCCCTCGTTTGCAAGGGGCGAGTGAAGGGGCGGTAGTATGGCTGTCTGTGTGACAATGAGGGGCTTGTTAGGAGAGGAAGGCCGTTAGCTGGGGTAGAAGATTGGGTTGGATGGGGTCCGCGCTCTGGCACACAGAGCCTGGCTCAGAGGCCTCAACAGATGGCTGCTGAGCAGCGAGGCTGCAGGGAGACTCTCATAGTACATTCAGAATGGCTAACTGTCAGAAAACAGTGAGAGAGCAAAGAGAGGGAGGAGTGTCAGCTGCAGAACAGTAGGCGGAGGACGACCTCATGCTTTATACAGTTAAAAAAATAAATAAAAGTACACTATACAATTAACTGTCAAAAATAAGTACATCATGACCAGTCTGTCTGAACGGCAGCATTTTCTAAGCTATAACAGGTTGCATGCTCACTCTTTGGAGGACAGCAGTATACACACCTTTGAATGCCTTTGCTCAAGGCCATTAGGAAAAGAACAGGTGCTGGCTCCATGGGGGTCAAATTAACAACCCTTCACTAATTAGTAGGGCTGCAACTAACAGTTGCAGAAGTAATGGAAAAATAATGATTATTTTATCCAAATATTTGCTGCATTACTTGCTGGGCCTGCACAAATCCTAAATATTAATGTCATCAAATTTCAAAATGCACATTTTCCCTTTGAAGAAACAAGAGAAGGTTTGGATTTCTAATGCAGAAAATGCACAGAACGGATTAATAAAATAGCATCTGGTTCATTTCTGCTCATCTACCAATCAACTGCAGCTCTTATTAGTCAGCTTCTCCACCTACCTGCATTTAAATTATTATTTTAGGGTGATTATTTCAGTAAAACTGTGAGAGAACTCCTTGTTTGTAAACCTCTGCTACTACCCACAACACAAGGTCTCACTAGCAAACCTCATATCAGCCTACACCAAACACTGCTACACAGTGATAACATTTCCTTATGCCATGGTCAAGTCAGATGAAATCCAAACTTCCTACTAACGCAGCAATTCAGTCCGTGAGCTCCAAACATGCTGATCCGGTTTCCTGTGAGGCTCTCCAGCAACTCGGTGCTGCATGTGGATTCAGGTGTGGGTAAACCCTCTGACCAGCAGACAGGAAAAGTGAGAGGCAAGGAAAGCCTGGACTAATCCCCCCAAGGCCTGCCATAAGGTCTGCTGCCAGCTATCATTACTATGTACTGCATACCCCAAATACACAGCTTTAATACCTCCAACCTTGACACGCTTGTGCTTACCTGGTCCTCTCTGGTTTTCAGCAGCGTTTCCATGTGCTTGGACATAATGGTTTAAAGGAGTGCGTGAAGTTAATGAAGTCAAGGCATCAACGCGACTCCAGAGCTGCTTCACACTGGTCTTAACGCCCTAAAGCTCGAGCACTTATTGCTGGTCCTTATCAGCTTAATTCAACAGAGTGCTGCTGAGTATCTGGCTGACAAGGTCAAGCGCAGACATGAACACACCGCACCTCTTAGCTGAGGCTATGTCCAGGTAGGAAATTAGCAGACTGGTGTACCAAAAAGTGAAAGCAGGATCAAAAATCAACCAAGGAAATGGAGGAGGAAGGGTTTTCCCAGTGATTTTAAATATTCTTCCTCAGATCAAATGGCCTTTTTTTCACTGTGGTGCTTTATTAACTACTTCCTTTATTGCTTCGCTTGTCTTATAGCTGATTCCTCCTGTGCCCCCTTTCTGAGTTAGCACAGCCTCTCCCACATCAACATAGGCAATAAACCTAGAAACCCCACACTGGACATCGTTTTTGTCCTAACAGAAAGGACAAGACACATACCACTGTGATGACTATTACATATACAACAATAGAATATCCATAAAATGTATGGGAAGTAAAAGAGATGTTATATCCAAAGCACCCTCATAGTCCAAAAACCAAGTGTGGTGTTCATCCTATGTCCAGAAAAGTTATAATTCCTGAGATCTAGTTACTAATTTAGTATAAATTCTTCACAATACACATTAAAGTAGGAACTTAAAGGGGACCTATTATTAGTTTCCTTATTTTCTGTCATATATACACATCACGGTGAAAGCTTAAATATGGCCGGAGTTCCAAATGATGCGGCTGGAAAGGTCGACTTCAATAAATCTTTCATCACATTCCCCTTCAACAAAACAGAACAAACATGACTAGTAACAACTACAAGGCAAACAAAAAGCCAATAAAGTTCATATTTACAGTAGTTGCCTTTTAGAGGACTGGACAAAGTGCATGTATGCAGCCATGTTATTAAAAAAAATTATGAGAGTCTCTATGGACAAACTTAGATTGAATGAACGAAAAGAATTGCTTCACAGATTGAGATCATTGGGTCATGACTCACTTTTACGTATAATTAAATTTTCTTTATTACATTAAAATAACAGATCATATACTGTTTGCTGAGCTGGTCAGCCAGCTCGTGGTTCACATGATGTTTATTAATATGAGTAGCCATGGAACATAAATTTAATGAAACCAGGGCTCAACATTTAGGCGCCAGATCATGTCTGCAGGATTATGGTTACACTGTGTTTGAGATGTTATCTTTGGTATATTGTGAGTGAAAATACAAGAATATGACAGGCACCACAGAGGCTTGTTTTGTAAATAATGTACAGTCAGTATACAGAATGTGCGCATCTGTATCAAAGTTGTTTCTAGTAGTAGTTTTTCCAGCACAGACGAAGACAGCTGGAACTGGAAAAACTCAAACTCTCCTCCACACATCAGTGCAGGTTATTGAAGTGCCTAAACATCCTAACCAAAAAGCTTTTAATTCTCTCTACTCCCACTCAGTAGCTGTATTTGCCCTTTTCTACTCCCATCCCCCCTTCACCCTCTCCCTCTCTCTCTCCCTCATGGGTGCACACTCAGGCAACGGGAGTGAGGGAAAGCAAACAGTGCAGTGTGCACACAAAAACACACAGGACACTGTGTGAGACGGTTCACCTTGGTACCGAGGTCGACATTAAAAGCGGAGACGGCAGGAAAGAGTGAGAGTGGAAGTAAAAAAAAAAAAGCAGCAGAGGAGTTTCAGTCGATGCACTGGATGAATCAGCAGATGCTCTCCCCCTACACACAACAGCCTCTTTAATATAAAAAGATTAAATTAAAAGAACACATTTAACCAACTCTGATGTTTAAAATGTTGCTTAGTCTGTATATATTGTATGTAAATAGCACGCTAGTTGAGTCAGGAGTCCACTTGCTTCCTTATCCCAGCACTTCATTTGCATTTTTGCCCAGTAAACCCATTCAGATGGGCAGGGGTGACACTGCAGCCATAAGTTTACATTACTCATGCTTGAATTTTATTTATCTAACCTTTATTTAACCAGAAAAATATGCCTCTGGAGATTAAAACTCTCTTTTACAAGAGTATCCTGGCCAAGAACAACAGCAGTACAATCAGCAGTGTTACAAAACCTAGAACAAACACACACATGGAAAAACACAAAAATCCACACATTAACTACACTAAAATATAGCTGATAAAAAAATAAAATACCAAAAACAACCAAAACCTATAAAACTCAACAGCAATAAGGCCTGACACATTAAGTAAAAGTCCTTATCTTTTGCCAGAAACAAGGGTAACCATATTCAGGCAAAACATTTACAAGCTTAAGTAACTGCATCCAGGTCATTTAAAAAATAAAAAAAAAATAAATAAATAAAAAAAATCACCTTAAATTTATTACTTCATTTAGTGAGCCCAGTTCCTTAAGTTAGCTGATGGATGTAAGTCAGCAAGTAAGATGGGGTAGACCAAGAATAGCCTTATAAATAAATAAGAACATACCAATGTTTGAGTCTACAAAATAACAAAGCATGCAACATACACTGGGGATGGGTAAAAGCTTTAAGGGTTGTAATAAGTCTAGTGTATGCAAGCATTGTGATAACATGTTTGTATTTCTTGGATGGGTGTTCTGTTAACTGTAATTTCCCCATTGTGGGACTAATGAAGGTATTCATTCATATAAATATCATCACCATAATCCAGCAGAGACATAAAGGTGGAAGCAGCAAGTCTCTTTCTTGCCTCAAAGGACAGAAAGAACTTGATTTTAAAGTAAAAAGCCCATTCTCAATTTAAGTTTTCTCCTCACCAGTTGCTGAATGTGAAGTGTAAGAGAGTCACTGATTATAATTCCTAAGCAGTTATATTGAGATACTAACTGAATCTCAGAGCCCTGGACTGTAGTAATATGTGAATGATATGACCAAAGATTTTTTTATTTATAAAACAAGTAACAGTGGTCCTAGGCCTGAACCCTGGGGCACTCCTTTAGTTACACTTAGCAAGCAGGAAGTGATTTCTTCTACCTGCACACACTAATCTGCCTGATAAATAATTTTGAAACCATCTAACAGATTTTCTTTCTGATGATCCTGCACAGACAAGTATTTGCTTTAAGATTTTAAATTCACTGTGTCAAATGCATTAGCTAGATCCCATTATGTTGAGAACTTGAGCAACATCTATCTTTCGTCTGCAATGTATCTTTTGCAACAATGGAACGGAAACTACTAGTATGACAACAATGCCTAGTTTCGAAAGCAAAACCACACCTGCTTGTTGCCATTTGTAGTAGGTTAGTAAAGATATTTATTTAATGTCTTTTTTTTCTACACTTAAGGAGCCCAGAGGACAGACCCACAGTGGTTTAAGCACCTGAGCTCCACCTCTCTAAACGTGCGTGAAAAGCAAATAAAACACTGACAGTGAAATACACACCCAGCAGAGGGAAAGCTCCACTCAGTTCAGATAACCACATATGGCTGTAGGCCTGACCAGTCAGGCAGCTGTTTGTTTAGTTACTCAGTTTGCTTTGGATCTCATGTATCTGTATACTCCACCTGAAAGTGTAGCACCAGTGTGTCCAAGAATTTAGTCAGTAATACACTGAATACACCCGTGTATGTATGGTGGTGTGTAGCAGTGCAGGCATGTAAGGCGGAGAAACCACAAAGCACCTGTTGTATGAGGAATGAGGCCAGCCTTCATTCCTTCGGTGCACACATTCAAAAGAAACTGGGATATTACTGAATGATACAGTGTAAAAGTTAAGGGTCTGTGTTCATGTTTCAAAAACGAGTTAGAGGTTTAAAAAGAGGGGGGGAGAAAAGTGCGTGTAGTGGAGGAAAAAGTGGCCAAACAGGAAGGACTAGATCAGCTTGCTACCAGGATACCAATGGACTGACTTCAATGCGCAATGGGGAAGGACTTTCAGTTTTTCTGCATTATGTTTAAATAGTCAAATCTGTAAAGCAATTCCAATTAAAACCGCAAGCGGTGATATCGGGCCCTCGCACTCCGCGCGCGTCGACCTGTGGCGCTCGTCGACCCGTGCCGCACTCGGAGGTTTTGTGATCGTGATGGGTCTCTAGAAAGTTGAATTCTTTTATAGGAAAAGGTATCTTTTGCTCTCGGCATAGACGCAATGGAATATTTGGGGGTGTGGTCACGGCTCCAGCATGCAAAATAGGGCATGGGTCTGATTGACTTTTTTGATGGGCTGTTTGTCTAGATGATGTGGAGCCAATTTGGTCTCACTGGGTGAAATGCCCTAGGAGGAGTTCATTCAAATAGCAGGCCTGAAAATGGCAAAAATTGACACTTTCAATTGAAGATGCTGGACTTCCTGTAGGGTTTGGAGTATGGCTCCAAGAGACTTTTTTGTATGTCTTAGGATGTTACATGAGTGTGCAAAATTTCAGAGCTGTAGATAAAATGTAACTCAGGGGCTAGCTAAAAAACATGGTATATTATGATATTTAAAGCTGCCAGTAGGGGGCGCTCTAACGTTTATGGACTTTATGCATATCAATGTGTTCAGGGCAGGAGGCTTATCAAATAGATGAGGATTTTGTAAGGAATGGTGAAAGATATTTCATGTATTTCAGAGCAAAACTAATTCTGTGGACGGTCATACAAATTTTCATTTGCTTCTGTAGGGGGCGCTATTGCGCCTACAGTCTTGAATCTGTAGTTATGGATTCAGCCTGGGTGTGTACATGAGTGATTAAATTTTCAGCCTGATCAGACAAAGCATGTGCGAACAAGTGCACAAACAATTTTGGTGGTGAGGGACAAAAACAAAGGCCAAATTTAATGGCCTGGTGTGACAAGGCCGTTTAATATTTTTTAAAGATTTCCACAATATTTGATGGGCTACTTGTGTAGATGATCTGGAGCCAATTTGGTGTCAGTGGGTGAAATGCCCTAGGACGAGTTCGTTCAAATAGCAGGCGTGGAAATCGCAAAAATTGACACCTTCAATTGAAGATGGCCGACTTCCTGTAGGGTTTGGGGTATGGGTCCAAGAGACTTTTTTGTACGTCTTAGTATGTTACATGAGCCTGTACATTTTCATACATGTAGATAAAACGTAGCTCCGGGGCTACTCAAAAAACATGCTATTTTAAGATATTCCGAGCTGCCACTAGGCGGCGCTCTAACGTTTATGGACTTTATGCATATGAATGTGTTCAGGGCAGGGTGCTTATCACACCACTGAAGTTTGAGCCAGATTGGGCAAGTTGGCTTTGAGTTACAGCCATTTTTGTGTTCATGGCGAATCATCGAACTTTGCCGTCCCATAAGGGTCACGCCCTTTTGTCAAAAAGTCACAGTTTTGAAAACACAGTAAGTCCAACTTCTTAAGGCTTTCCAGGTGAAATTTGAGATGGTTCTGCTAAACCACCTTGGAGCTGGACCTCCAAGTGTAAAATATGACATTTCCTGTTCCCACTAGGTGGCGCTGCGACTGACATTAAATATTGTCATATGTATGTGTTCAGGGGGGCACCCTCATCCTACTGGAGAAGTTTGATGCACATTGGATCATGTAGGTATGAATGAGAGGCAATCAAATTTTCATGGCGAATGATCAAAGTTCAAAGGGGCATAAGGACCCCTCCCCCTTAGCAAAAACTCACCATTTTCGAGATTTAGATTCCCCTGGGGGTGTAGGTTAGACAAACCAAATATGAAGATGATAACGTCTAAAACCTCTGAGTTATTAGAAAAAGTGTGAGGGCTGCAAATCGCCAAATTTGCATAATTAATTCAAAATGGCGGACTTCCTGTTGGGTTTAGGGCATGGCTCCAAGAGGATTTTTTGTGCGCCTGGACATGATATACATGTGTATGAAGTTTCATTCATGTACGTGAAACACAGCGGTGGGGCTCCAGTTTAGGGGGCGCTAGCGAGCCATTTGGGCGCGCCCTTGCCCGAGCCCATTAAAATACTTAAATTTTCACCAGGTGTGACGCATGTGCAAAGTTTCATGAGTTTTTGAATATGATAAAGCCCCCAAAAAGCCAATTCATTTGCCTGAATAATAATAAAAAAAAAAAAAAAAAAAATAATAATAATAATAATAATAATAAACGAAGCAATTACAATAGGGCCTTCGCACAGTTCGTGCTCGGGCCCTAATAAGTCTGTCTACAGACCAAAACAATGACACACACAGAGGGCATCCCTCTTTGGGCCTTTCAGTGTCCATGAAGCTGCGACGCCTTCTGGGCAGTTAATTCACTCGTTAAACATTTAATTTGGGGACTGGGCATGTGCCTTATAGATTTTCGGTCATCCTCTAAAGCACCGCAGGCCTGAAAGAAAAAAAAAGGGGGGGGGGGGGGGGGGGATCCCCCCTCCCCAACCACACAGCGGGAATTAACCCGGCGTTTCCCGGTGTCTTTCTGTATATTTACCTGCTGCTTGTCAAAATGATCTCTCTCCGCTCCGAGTCTGACCTCGGTCCGCTTGGATTTCACCCTTGAGATGCTGCTCATCCTCTAGTTTTGGGTTGGCTTTTTTTTGCTTCTTATGATGACGGCTTTAATAAGAAACAGTCAGTCTGCGCTCTTTACGAAGAAAGAAGAAGAAGAAAAAAAAAAAAACGCAGCAAAACATCCGAATGAAAGCGAAGCGCAGCGGTCTCCTCTTCTAGCTGTGTGCGAGTGTGCCACGGTCATCTCCAAGCTGCGGCTTCATTATGCTGATGCACCGCGGCTGAAGGAGGAAAAGCTAATGCCCGCAAATGCGGTGAGTTTGCCTCGCATTACGTGGACGGATCCTCCCCCAAGGTGGAGAAAATCATCAGCGCGTCCTCTGCCGCCGACATCCTCCTACATGCAGGTCGTTTTTTTCCCCCCCATTCTTCACCTGCAATTACAACACAGGTTTCGCATCAGCTCTTCCCTTAAGATTGCCAAGTTATGCGTTTTTGGCTTTTGTGGTTCTTTAAGAATCTGCCTTGGGACAGTGACGCCATTTCAATGGCATCCAAACTCATGAGGATTATTTCTAAATTATCTTTTAATCCCGGGATTGCATCTGACTTTGAAGCAATCAAGCTGGAATGACATAAACCAGGAAATTAAACTCAGATGAAAATGTGAGGATGTCCTAAAATTCAGAAACGTTTATCTGGAAAAATTTGTTTGTTTTTGTTTAAATATGTGCAGTCACTGTTGTTTATTATTAGGGTTTGTAAGTCCATATGAAAAACTTAACCGGAGTATGTGCCTGCATGACTGACATGACACTTGGAAACATGGACCACCTGTGCGGTTATTTTATATACCTTAAAATCAAAATAGTTCACCAAATCAAAGTAATATAAATTAAAATTTTTAAAAAAGTGCTGGACCCATATAAGCAGAGCAGCTGTGAACCAGCCACTTTATTAGGTGCACCTGTTCATCTCAAATAACTAATCAAGCAATCACATGGAAGCAACTCAGGAGCATGATCTGAAAAAGAGAAAATATCCAGTGGGTGGCAGTTCTCTGGGTGAAAATCCCTTGTTGATGCCAGAAGTCAGAAGAGAATAGCTAGAAGGCTTTGAGGCAAAAGTAACTTAAATAATCACTTGTTATAACCAAGGCATGCAGAACAGCATCTCTGCATGAACAGCACCTCGAACCTTGAAGCAGATGGCTACAGCAGCAGCAGACCACACTGGGTGCCACTCCTGTCAGCTAAGAACAAGAAATTGGCACGACAGTTTGGACTGGCTCACCAAAACTGGACAACAGAAGACTGGAAAAATGTCGCTGGTGCACAACATTCAGATGAGGAATCAGAATTTAATGTAAATATCATGAAAGCATGGATCCTTCCCCTCTTCAGTGGTGGTGTAATGGTTTTAGGGAACATTTTTTTGCCACACGTTGAGCACCTTTCTACCACCTAAGGATCAGTTCCACAGCCTGCCGGAGTATTGTTGCTGACGAGAAAGCTTATCAAGAGATTAAATTAATATATAGCAGAATTGAGTTAAGATTATTGGTGCAGCCCTCCACAACAGGGACAGTTTCTCATGTGGGCCCTTGGGAAAATGAATTGTCCTCCACTGAATTATAGGGTACTGTGTCACATGCCTCTTCTGATTTAACTCCCTGTGGCAGACAGGTATGAGGAAAAACCTGTCACCGTGTCTTCGATCTTTTATCTTTTCACAGTTTCAAAAAATGTTCAGCAACAAATCAGTTCAGATAATCAAAACACACGAAAAAAATCTTAATCAGTTGTACATACAGAAGCATGCATGTTATAGTTTACACTGATTTATGCTGAGCATTTTAAGTCAGGCTTTAAGTTACCAGGGCTGTTTTGCAGTTTTTGTTAGTCCACCAACAAAAAAACCCCAAATAATCTTCATGACTGTATACTGACCCTTCAGTCATTTCTTAGATATATATTTTTAGGATCTGCTTGTCCTCCTCAATGTTGTAAGACTGGAATTTCATGCTCACTCTGTTGGGTGGAGTAACATTAACGATGTCTTATTCCCAGGTATGCACGTGAAGGAAACACAAAGGTTGATGGGACAACAGGAGATGGGAACAAAAGACCGTGTCTGCCCCGCAGGCCTGACTGGCTCTTTCACATTTTTTCTAACCGGTGTCAACTCTGCACACACTGATGGTATTACCAAGCAGAATCTTAACTGAGGAGCTCTAAGTTCGATCCATGGATAACTACCGGGTGACATCTGTGTGAAAAATTTTGAGTGTTGCTCTGTCATTATGACTGATGAGTTATGTTATGTGAACTCAGGTGAAGGTCAGTGGGAACTGTTCCCCCCACTGTCAATAACTGTGCATTTCTCTGTAAAGCGCATTGGTTTTTTTTGTTTTTTTAGAATGTCCTGCACAAAAGAACCTATTAGGAAAGACAAAGTGTTCTTTTATAGAATTCTAAGCAACTGTCCCTCCTACAGCATTTTTCTGACTCAAGGAACAATCATTTAGATGAGGTAGTCACCAAAACTTGTGGTCAGAGGTTTACATACACTCATCACGGGAATGAATCTCATGATAATTTTGGTCTTTTAATAATTTCTTGGAGCTGTTCTTGTTCCAGGGTGGAATGACTGTACAGCCTACATCTTTAAATACTTTGAAAAGTGAACAAGTTTGAATTTATTTAGGATTTTCTCTAATCCACGCAGGGTTAAAAGTGCAGATCAGACACTTTTGGCAGCTGTCAACAAGCTTCTTGCAAAATTCTGTGTCATCTGTGCAAAATTCGGATAATGTTTTGATTCTTAGTTTAGTCACCTGAGTTCTGTTCTGTGTCATGGTGTTTTTATTTAGTTCCTGTCTCCCTGTGGTCCCTCTGTGTGCCTGACTCCCTGATGTTTCTGTCTGGTTTTGTCTCTCTGTTTGTCTGGTTTCTGTGTCAAGTTCAAGTGTCTTAATTTGTAGTCCTAGTCTCTGTATTTAGTCATTTCCTGTTTTACTTTGGCAGTCCGCTTTATCTTGTGCTCTGTATTCCGTTTTGCTTCCTCTGTTTTGTTAATGTGATTCTGTTCAGCTGTTTTCCCTGGTGTGTCAAGTGCCCCTGATTACCTGGTTCGTTTTGGTGAGATTCTGTAATTTGTTCTGCTGCTCTGAGTTCCAGCAATAAAGCTGATGAAAAAGTTAAGTCCTTCCTTGTTCTGAGTCCTGCACTGGGGTCCTCAACCTGCCTGCCACAGTGAAGTCCATGACAGCTTCAATCCCGGGAGGAGACGAATCTCTTTGGGGTTTTACCAGGAAGGGGGATCTGGCATGAAAATCTGCAAAATCAAAACACGTGGAGCTACCCGCTGTGGAGACCCCTTGAAAATAAGGGAGCAACTGAAAGTAGATTTAATTTACCCCATCAAGTAAAATTACATCAGCGTTTTGATCTACTGCTAGCTACATGGCCTTTTTTTTTTTTTTTTTTTTTTTTTTTTACTGTAACCATAGTTTACCTGTAGGTTTCAGAGCAGAAAGCAACAGGATTTAAATAAACATATACCTCTCCATTTAAAAAAGGGTTGGTAATCTCTGCACAACAAACTCATCAAAGTTAACATTTTTACAAAAATATCTGCAATTTGTTTCACTTTCACTCTCCCTCATACATGCAACCCAGAATCATGTGACATGTTCAACTGAAAGAGATGAGAGCAGATATTAGACAAGTATTTTGCCATCAAAGAACCAGAAACTAGTGAGTTGTAATAACTAATAGCTAACTAAGCAGTTTACAAGAAACGTGGGTCAGTCAGGTTAAAACATCTGTATGACAACAGGTGTGGAAATGTTTGTTTGGCAGCCTTATTCACTTCTTATTCAGATGCAGTTGAAAAAAGACTTACTGGCAGACTCAAAGTAAATACATTTGCATGAGGCTGAAAAAAACCCCCAGTGTCTTAGTTTGTGGAAATATAAAACTGCCTTTCTTTATTTTTAATGCCATAATTTGCAGTTTACAACAAATGACTTTGTTCACTGTTTATCACTACACAGACAGTACGATGCAGTTTTTTTTTTACCTGCTCAAAACAGGGCCCCCCGAAACAATAAAAATAGCAAATTTTCGCACATTTTGCTTAATTGAAGAAAAACTGTGCTGTAACTTTTTCCTCAGTTCCTGTGATTATTATTAGTAATAATAATACCTTGAATTTGAATGTAGTTTGATTCAGCTTGACTCACTCTCAGGGTGCCCCCCGGCCCCACCCATTCATTGGTCCTGCTTGCTAATGTTAAAGCCTGTTTCAAAGAAAGCAGCTACAAGCTTGACCAGTGGAGAGGCTCAAAGATAGCCTTGAGAGCACCTCTAAACGCAACTCCCAATAGAAAACTAAAGGCTTAAAAGCAGTATGCAATCAACAAGCCTTTCTATTCCCCCTTAAAAGGAAATTCTGACCAATTAGTTCATTACCAAAACCAATGTGGCAGGTCAAAATCGAAGCCACGTGTCCTAATAAAATTTTCCTTAACATGATTATGCAAATCCTGTCTGTGAGCACTTCACGTCCACGCTGTTGTTCAACTCTGAAAGGTAAGGTGCTCATGTGCTTAAAGCTCAAAACTGGCCCTTTGCCATCATGACCTTATCTAGTCCAACTTGCCTGGTGCCTGATTCATGTCACATGTGTTTACATGCATTTTATCTGTTTTCGGTTCTGCATGAAAAGGGGCCAGCTTTACAAAACATGCCCTTCGTTTCTCTTCCTCATCTTAGATATGCAACAACTGAGGTAGAGCCAGGCCAAACCAGCATAATGCACGCTGCTTCTTCTCTGGAGTCCGAGCAGCACTCACATGTGTTGCTGTAAGTATACAAGGTTAGAAATGCTCACTTACAGTAAAATAACTTGAACAGTAGTGAGCCTCAAGTACCAAGTTACCATTCTGACCCACCAATTAGGTACCATTGACAAAGCTTCTGGATTGCCATGGCAACAGTAAAGATGAGTTGTTCTTTTATTTAAGTGATGTGTTGATATGTAAAAGATACATAGCTACTGGGTCTGACAGTGCCTTGATTATACTTTGCCTGTCTGAGAGTCTGCTAGGATCCATTTGGGTTTGAGTGACACAAATTTCATCAAATAATATAATCAAGCCTTTAAACCTGCTTTTTTTCTTTTTCTTTTTAAATCCCTCAGCCCAAAAAAGCTGATGAGGTATTGTCATTACAACTTAATGCAAATTCATACCATAAATACATCTACTAAAAATCTTGGATGACTTAGTTCTTACCATAATAATGCCAATCAGAGTGATTCTCAGTGGTTTATATTTACTATGATTTTAGCATTTCTTTTCCTGGTTCTTACTTAGCCATTTACTTTTGAATTGATATGGTGACTAAAGTGATAGAGGTTCATATGCACACCATTAAGATCTGCCTGGTGATTGTGTTCTACTTCCAGGGGATTCATGCCACCTAAAGTTTCTACTGCCAGGAGGCTGAGGGGCAGCACTAGCAGCAGGCAGTACTTTTTTTTTTTACCCAAGTGATGAGCAGGGGCCAGCTTCTCTGGTTACAAAATGTCAGACTGTGTAAACGTATAGAGGAACATCACCCTCTCCTTTGCTCTGTAACCTCAGTAAATGCCTTCTTGGTGAGTTTATGGTCTCAGCTGTTACATTGAATATAACACGAGTCAAACAGGAAGATGAAGCATAGTAGGCTGCCTTGTGATTGACAGTCACTACTGTATGAGTGTGCTTTGTTGATCACTTTCAGTTAGATTCATCCCTCACCCTGAATGCTGGAACTCCTGTGTTTTTTAGGTTGTTTCTTTTAACCAAGGCATCAGTATTGTAATATTTTAACCTTACCTCAGTAGTGACTGCCACATGGCAGAAAATTTGTGTGTGTGTGTGTGTGTGTGTGCGTGCTGCTGGGAACATGTAAATAGATGACAACATGGTTTTGTTTTTGACCACAGTTCATGGATATGATTAATGGGTTTTTTGAGGTGAACTGAATGTTGTCCTTTGTGCAAAGCCTCAGTTTATTTAGGATACTCTGGGTATTCTGTTGTGGAAGGAAAGAGAGGGGATAGCATCAGGTTCAAGTTAAACAAATGGAGTGACATCTAGTGATGATGAATTATTATTGCAAGATGAAGTAACGGTTAAATGTCAGCTGTAAAGATCCATATTATCCATTCGGGACCAGTTTAGCTTCTAGAACATTCCAAGCATGATGTAGACCTTACTTACTGTTTATTCCTAACCAACAGCAGTTTTCTGGATTAAATCTAGACTTTGTATCCAAATAAAAGTATTGCATTCTGGTGCAATACAAGACAAACAGGGTTTCAATGTAACTCATTTGTAATTTGTCTGCATGTTCCCAGGTGGTGGTGTTGGTGTATTGCTGGAGCAGTAGTCCAGTGGAACAGCATGAGGAGGTTGTGTCCTGGCTCGAAAACCTGGGGCCAGCTGTGCAGAAAAAGGTTAAAGGATAAAGTTCTGGGGGTTAAACTGTCACAGAACAACTTGGAACACAAGGCGAGCACCCTGCCATTACAACAAATCTGCATCAGATTATCCTAATGAAGTTTACTTCATATGCTGATGTTCACTATTAACATCTTTATGAGCTGTTTTGCTTGTACAGCAGCACATACTATGATCTCCTAATCTGTTGTTCTTTGCTTGTTAATACATTAAAAAATTGATTCATAAAGATTTTTAGGAATTTTTTATTTCCAGCTACTGTTTCTGTCATTCTCTCTCAGGTGGCTAATGCAGGGAAGTCTGTGTTCTTGCTGTACACACTGGTAATTAGATTAAGACAAATACCATGAGCATGAAGATATTCAGACCTCTCAACTCCATGTACGATAAAAGGCAGATCCCAGTTGGCAATAATGGGCAGAGTATCTTGTGAAATATTGCCTACTTCCATACCAGCTGATTATAGGATCAGCTTGGGAGTGGTTGGCGGTTCACTACTGGGCTTCTGGCATCATTATTGTATATGCTGTGCTGATGTTTGAAGGTTGTACGCTGTGAAGGCTCTGGGTGAAAAACAGGATCAGGAGGGTTGGGTGACTTTTGTTGTTTGTGGGTTTTTTTTTTTAATTTTTGGTTTATTTATTTTTATTGTGCAAATGTGTCCAGTCTACATCCACCACAATACATTTTAAATTGCCTCAATCCAGTTGATGGTTCGAACACAGTTTGATAAATAATCTCTATCGATAATACGCATAGCATATCACAAACACATACCACTTGACAATTTATGTACATTAGGCATGTGTGTTCTGACTAAAAGCAATGGCAGAAAGGAAAATGAGATCCTTATTTGCTTATACAGACAATGAGGAGGAACTAACTCAAAATAACAGATGGGTATAATGTGGTCATGGTGGTGGACCTGGTAAATTGGTCATCACAAGGACAGTACAGAGACATATTAGAGTGGTATTGGGAACATAATCTGGTGCCAAATTGATGGGTATGTGAACCTAGATAGAAATGTTCTAATAATGTGAAAATAAGTCACAGGGTCCGATCTTTCATTCTGATTGGTTCTGGGGACATGGAGGCTTTTGGTGGCAATGGGCGTTTTGAGGCTTTTGATAATACAGACTAGTAAGGGATGGTAATTTAACGGGTTATGACGCGACACAATTGATTGGTGTATAGTACCTGTGGAATGGATTCCTTAAATATCATTAGTGGCTTTTGCATCTGAACTCTTCATATTTTTTTCTTCCTCACTAGGCTAGTCTTGATTTCAGTAAGATCCAGGGCCAGATGGAAAGCTCTGGAGGGCCGGATATAGCCAGTGGGCCATTAGTTGACGTTCACTGGTCCTAACCAGGTCTCTAGGCCGCCCCTCCAGGAAATACAAGCAGTCGCTGGAGTTGTTGGTTTGATCCTCCACACAATTATCAAAGGCTTCAGAAAAGATTTGAAGTATAGAGGGTCACTATCAAAAATAGGAATATTCCTCATGGGCAAAGGAGATGCTGAATTTTCTTGGACTAACTAAGCAGTGATCTCATTTTGACACTGCACGATTCTCAAAATGTCCTGAGTGTGATGGGATTGTTATTCTACATTTGGAGCGTCATATGTCATTTGTATTGTTGTCCTGCTTTGTGGAGCATCTCTAACTGGTAGCTATTATATTTCAGGGCGTTTTGGACTGACAGTGTTGGCTTGGCGGTCAAGTGGAGATTTGGACTGGTTTTGAGATGGTTCAAACTAGTCGCATGTGGATTCAGATCAGATTTCCTTTGTATCTCGGCCTTTTCAACATATGAATTCATTCCATTTAAAATTTTAGAGCTGCGTTTAGAATTTAGCTTCAGACCCCCTATGAACAAGCTCTTGCCGACAGTGGGAAGGAAAAAATCCCTCCAGCAAAACCATTACTGGCTGTGGGTGAGGGGAGGGAGACAGGATAAAAGACATACTGAAGAAGAGAGCCAGAGATTAATGGTAACAAATTAATAAATGTGGAGTGGTGTGTAAACACAGAGTAAAAAGTGATGAGTGAAGAAGAAATGCTTAGTGCATCATGGGAACTCCCCCGCAGCCAAGGCCTATTGCAGCATAACTAAGGGATGGTTCAGGCTCAAGTTTTATTAAAAGGGAAAGTTTTAAGCTTAATCTTAAAAACAGAGAGCATGTCTGTCACCTGAATCCAAACTGGGAGATGGTTCAGCAGAAGAGGGGCTGAAAGCTGAAGGCTCTGCCTCCCAATATACTCTTGAGTATCCTAGGAACCACAAGTAAACCAGCAGCCTGAGCAGCAAATTGCTCTATTTGGGTGATATAGTACTATGAGGTCTTTAAGATAAGATGGGGCCTGATTTTTCAAGGCCTTGTATGTGAGGAGAAAAAGTTTAAATTCAATTCTGGATTTAAAACTGAGACAATGAAGAGAAGCCGATGTGGGAGAAATATGCTCTCTTTCTAGTCCCTGTCAGTACTCTTGCTGCAGCATTTTGGATCAGCTGAAGACTTTTCAGGGAGATTTTAGGACAACCTTAGTAATGAATTACAATAGTCCAGCCTATAAATATTAAATGCATGGATTAGCTTTTCAGCATCACTCTGAGCCAGGACGTTTCTAATTTTAGAAATCTTGTGCAAATGCAAAGAAGCAGTCTTACATATTTGTTTAACGTGTGCATTGAAGGACATATCCTTGTCAAAAATGACTCCAAGATTCCTCACAGAGTTACTGGAGGCCAAAGTAATGCCATCCAGAGTAAGTATCTGGTTAGATATTGTGTTTCTAAGGCTTGTAGGCTGGAGTACAATAACTTCAGTTTTATCTGAATTTACAAGCAGGAAATTAGAGGTCATCCAGGCCTTTATGACTTTAAGACATGTGTGTCATCTGGCTTGATGGACAGATGAAGCTGGGTATCATCTGCATAGCAATGAAAATGTATGCAGTGCTTTTTAATAATACTGCCTGAGCATGTATAGTGTAAATGGAATTGGTCCTAGCACAGAACCCTGTGGAACTCCATAATTAACCTTAGTGTGTGAAGAAGACTCCCCATTTACATGAACAAACTGGAGTCTATCTGATAAATATGATTCAAACCACTGCAGCACAGTACCTTTAATACCTATGGCATGCTCTAATCTCTGTAATAAAATATGGTCAACAGTATCAAACACTTGTCTGGCTGGACAAGCACAGAGATGAGTCCACTGTCAGAGGCCATAAGACAATCTTCGCTAATGCTGTTTCTGCACTGTGATGAATTCTGAAACCTGACTGAAACTCTTCAAATGAAACATTCCTCTGCAGATGATCAGTTAGCTGTTTTACAACTACTTTTTCAAGGATTTTGGAGAGAAAAGGAAGGTTGGAGATTGGCCTATAATTAGCTAAGACAGATGGATCAATTGATGGTTTAATTATTGGAAATGTTTAATTACTGCCACCTCAAAAGTCTTTGGCACATAGACAATTAATAAAGATCAGTTGATCATATTTAAAATTGAACCAGGACTTCTTTGAGCAGTCTTGTAGGAAAGGGGTCTAATAGACACATTGATGCCTTGGAGGAAGTTACTATTGAAGTTAACTCAGAAAGATCAATTGGAGGATTGATCTTTCAGCGTTAAGAGTCTAAATAAAAATCAGCAGTACTGAAAGTACCTGTTCTTAAGGATACGTCTGAGAGATGGTTATAAATAATTGTATCTCTAATGGTTAAAATTTTTGGCAGTTTGGGTCTTCTTCCAGATGTTGGGAAGTGGTGACACATCTGAATAACTTTTACTTGTGTGCAATTGTTTGAACCGATGATCTTGGAATCTGCAGTTTTCATGGTCCTGGACCTTTTGCCCAGTGTTTTGAGTTTTGGTAAAAAAATTTTAGTTAAAATTTTAATTTTTAGTTTTGTAGTTTTAATTAGGGGTTCAGTTGTGAGTATTTACTTTTGGTGCTTATGGTATTAAATTTGCTCTGCCTTTCCTATGTTCCCCATGTCTAGTCAAGTCTGTGTTTCTATGCTTTATGGTCTGCTACTTTTATTTTGCTAGACTTGTCTCTTGTGTCTTGTATTCTGTCAAGTTTGTCGGTAGTAGTTTTCCTCTTGGTGGTGGTGGTCCTTTTTATGCTGGCAAAGAGGAACTACCAGTTGTAGTCAATCACTAACTAACGAGAAGTTTATAAGGCTCGTCCTTGTCAAGTTAAGGCATTGTAGAACCTTCAGCACTGCTTATTAAAAGATTTAAGTGAGTGTATATGTACAGGTGAGCCTGTATCTCTAAAATCCAAAATAAAATCAAACTTGTGCACCCAGTTCTTTTTCTTTAAAGTCATTAAAGATGTATGCTGTACAATTATTCCACCCTGAAAAAAGTGTTAAAATAATTTACCCATCATGAGTATATCTAAACTTCTTACAACAAGTGTATGGAAAGGAACATTTTCAGACATTATCCACTAGACAGCAGTAGAGGTCAACAGACTGTCACTGTGAGCCTCATAATTACCCTTTATAGATAGGCTGAAATAGGCTGCTTTTCGCCTGATTATTAAATTGTCTTCTGTGTGTGTCTTCTGTATTTTCCAGATAAATGTATATGTGGAAATGTATAAACCTCAAATTTCAAACATTTTCCAGGATTAAATTCACACAATTTGCATGAGAATACTAAAAGTGCATACAGCATATCGTGGGTTACTTTATCACAGCTGTCTGCTCACACCCTCATTTATATAAAACCACTGAAAACAGATGACTCAACTTGAAAGGACGTGACTAAAGAGTAAATGTGTACATTTTCACCATTTATGTGTTCATAACATAACTAAATAGGTTAGTTATGAACTTTCATAACTATTTCCTATAACTATTCATTTTTTTTTCTGCAGAAATACAACCACAATGAAACCTTTCACTGAACACCTGTTCAGTAAAACAACATTCATACAGTACCATGGAGACAGACCTTCCTGTAATTGGTGGCCTTGAGCAATAGTTCTTCACACTTTCCGAAGGTCTTTCAAAGTTCTTCTTTGAACATTGGCTGCTTTTTCGCTCATTTTTAGTCCAGTTCTTGTACCCGACCATTTTCAGAGGAATATTTTTCTTGTTTTTTAAGCAACTTAACACTGAGTTATGAATCATTCAAGTATAAAAAAAGCACCTAACTTAAGGGGGTGAATGACTGTTGACAAACAACTTAGCAAAGAACAAAGTTTAAATAGGATTTTTAGGCACTATTACTAGCTGCTTCATATAAAAATACACAATTTGTTTCCATTTCATTAGTTGAATCTACAAAAAATGAAACACAGCTTGAAAGGCATAAAATTGCATTTTTGCACCAACAAGGTGATTCCCTTTTGTTTTTGGTTTTTTTGATCAATTATTTTTATTTTAATTATGAATCCACAAATGTGCAAACAAATACAACATCAAGAGAAATAAGGCACTTAAATATGACTATAGAACATACACGCAACCCCCCCCCCCCCCCCCCCCCAAAAAAAAAAAAAAAAATCAATCCAACCCCACCCACCCCGGATCTCAAAACAATTGGAATCACAAAAATAAAAGATACAATTAAGTAGCTGAAAATAAAACATACAGTCACCAGATTAGATGTTCACAGAGAATTGTGCTGTATTTTTTCCTTAACCAGAGTGTAAGCTGCATCCCATGCTCCTATTGTTTTCTGGCTGGCCGCATGCATCCTGGCTACTGATCGCTCCATCATAACAATATCTAAGAAAGAATTGGCCCACTGTTGCCATGGCAATGTGTGAGGTGGTTGCCATCTCAGTGCCAACATCTTCTTAGCTGCCGTAAGGCCAGCCCATAGTAACCGTTCTTGATGGGAGGAGATCCTTAGTTTGGAATCATCATTGAGTAGGAGTAAGGATGGAGACAACGGAATGTTGACCTGAAGCAAACCACTCAAGGTGGTGGAGATTTGTCTCCAGAAAGTCGTCACACTAGGACAGTCCCAATACATATGCATAAATGATCCTAAAGTATTAAGTGAGCATAAATTGCAATTTGGAGAGATAATGATTTTCATAGCGTGACGCTTCCTGGGCGTTAAATGAAGCCTATGTATGAATTTAAAATGTATGAGCTGGTGGTCAGGGTTTTTGGAGGTGTTGTGTAGATTCTCCCACACTATATCCCAGTCAATTTCAGCCTCTCCCACAACGGAGAGGTCCCTTTCCCAAATCTTTTCCAGAGGTAACCTGGCTGGGGGGTATGAAATAAATTTATATAATTTAGAGTCAATACCTCAATTTTGGTTTTGTGGGGCAAGGATTTCATGCAAAGGGTGGGTATTGAGAGATGTGCACCACGGTACCCCATATGCCTTCATGGCCGATCTCAACTGCAAGTAAAAGAAAAACGTTGAACTCGATAAGTTATACTCCATTTGTAGATCACTAAAGGAACACAGGCCCTGATCACTGAAAAGATCTTTGAGAACATTGACCCCCTTATCCCTCCATTGCGGAAAAAAGAAGGGTTTTTTTCCCAATAAGAATAGAAAAATTATTAAATATGGGAGAGTGCTTATGCCATTTCAAATCAGCTTTTGTGTGGTTCAACACTGTATGGCAAGTGCTCAGCAAATGAGAAATAATGGGACCCAATTTTAATTTAGCTTCTTTGGGAGGTATATTAGAGTACACGAGATCCTGGAGCCTGTATGGTTGGGAAAGATTTTCTTCCAATGGTTTCCAGGAAACTAAGGCTTCGGGGTTAAACCATACGAGCAAGAGCCGAAGTATAAAGGACCAAAAGTACATCTTAAAGTTAGGCAGAGCTAATCCACCCAGTGGTTTATCTCTCTGAAGTGTTCTTAATTTCAACCGAGGTTTCTTCCCACACCATATGAATTTAGATATGAGAGAGTGTAGTTTTTCCCAATAGCCCTTTGGCGGAGCAAGAGGAATCATAGAAGAATAAAAATTCACACGAGGGAGAACATCCATTTTAACTATTGAAACACGAGCTTGAAGGGAATTTGGTAGTTTTGACCAAATGTACCAATTGTAAATCCTTCTCAATGAGAGCGAATGCAGTTTGAAAGTTACATGAGGCTATGTGAAATATTGAGGGAGATGTGTTAATACAATGAAATGATTCACCACTGGGATATCAGGTGGCATGGGTAGAGCTGATACGACAGAATTTAAATGTAACAATGAGGATTTGCTCCAGTTGATTTTATAACCTGATAGTGAGCCAAACAAATTGAAGGTGGATAGTAAATGGGGTAAAGAGGACCCTGCGTCACGAATATTAAGTAAAATATCATCCGCATATAACGATATACGATGTTCAGTGTCGCTGACAGAGATAGGGAGGGTTGAAGGATGTTGTCTGATTTTCTGGGCCAGTGGTTCGAGAGAGAGAGCAAAAAGTAATGGGGACAGGTGACAGCCCTGGCGAGTGCCCTTTAATATGGGGAATGAGGTGGAAAACATGTTACCAGTGTACACCATCGCAGAGGGGGTAGCATACAGAACCTTTACCATTTGGATAAATTGGGAACCTAGTTTAAAATTGTCCAGGGTGGCCCAAAGATAGGCCCACTCCAGTCTGTCAAACGCTTTTTCAGCATTGAGAGATAAGACTGAGCAGGGGAAGTCAACCGTCGCATTTATAATGTGCAATAAACGGCGTACATTATCAGATGCTAATCTGCTTTTCATGAATCCGGTCTGGTCAATATGAATTAATCTAGACAAATATCTTTCTAGTCGAATGGCAAGCACTTTGGCGTGAAGTTTGACGCCCCCATTAAGAAGCGACAAGGGTCTATAATTACTGCATTGGGTCAGGTCTTTGTTTGGTTTAGGGAGTAGATTGATTATTGCGGCATTAGTGTTTGGGTTAAAAAAGCCCTCGTCAATTGCTGCATTAGTCATATAAAACAAATACACCTCTGGTGGGATACCATCCCAACCTGGGGATTTTCCTTTTTTCATGATGGCAAGGGCTTTTTTCAACTCTTCCAACGTAATGGAAGCGCCAAGACTTTCCGAATCCTGAGTATCCAAAGTAGGAAGCTCAAGATTCTCAAAGAAGTGCTTGCAGGTCTCTGTATTAAAAAAAAACTTCAGATGAGTAGAGGGTGGAATAATAAGTTTTGAAAGCCAAATTAATTTCGCAGGGTTCGGTTAATGTACCAGTGGGTGTTTGTATGGCCATGATATTAGAGTATATCTCATTTTGTTTCAGGCGTAAGGCCAGTAGATGGCTCCGCCTAGATCCATTAAAATAGTAGTTTCTTCTAGTTCTGTGTATTAGAAATTCAGCTCTTTGTCTCAACAATGAGTTCAGCTCTGTCTTAACTGCCGATATTTGCCCCAACAATGCAGCGTTCTGTGTAATCTGTTGTTCTGATTCAAGTCTGTTAAGTGTCTTCTCTAATTCACTTATTTTCTGCAATCTATCTTTCCTAAGATAAGACGAGAAGGAAATAGTAGTATCTTTGATAGACCCTTTGATTGCGTCCCACAGAAATCTGGGATCCCCTACTGACCCTGTATTGATTTCAATGAAGGTTTTTAAGGCATTACGAAAGAAAGTGCAGAATTCTTCATTTCTGAGAAGTGAGACATTGAATCGCCAACGTGAAGCTTTAGTAGGAGAGTTTTGAGTGTTAACTGAGCTGAAACAATACTATGATCTGATAATGGACAAGGTAAAATTATTGCATTATGAATTTTGAGAATGAAGACGGGGATACTAATAAGTTATCTAACCTGGAGAAAGATTGATGTCTGGCTGAGTAGAAAGTATATTGTTTGAAGGTGGGGTTAACTACACGGTATAAGTCTACCAGACTGAAGGCTGATAGGAGATCTTGCAGTTCTTTAGATGCATGTACTTGTGAAGGAGAAGAAAGTTGCACAGATTTATCCAACATTAAATTGGCACAAGCATTCATATCTGCACCTATGATAAATGAATAATCATATAATTGGGCCAAGATTGATGTTAGTTTAGGAAAGAAATCCAATTCATATTGAGAAGGTGCATAGATAGATATAAAGGCAAATTTCTGACCTGAAATAATAGTTTTCAACAAGGTGATTCCCAAAGAGTTATCAGCTGAAAGCTCGGCATATCTAAGCACCATGTGCAGTGTGTCCTTAGTGTGTGTTTCAGCCAGAGGTGTTGGAGATCTTGTCAGAATTGATGGAATTATTAATTCAGTAAATTACCATCTGATTTTGATCTAGCATGCAATATAATCTGGAAAACATCTTATCTGTAATAGCTTCATTTTTTTTAGCATGACAAAGAGCCCAAATGCACAACTAATGCAGTAAAAGTATATCTGGATAGAAAAATGGAGCAACATGATATCATGGCCCTGGGTCAAGGGTCCAGTGTTTTTGATGTTCATGGCCTTGAGGTTTTGTTGCCTTATTTTCTGTGACCCCTCGGTTTGGTTTCTTATCTTTTGTTTCCATTTGAGTATGTTCATATTTCAGTTCTGTGCTGAGCTTAGTCATGTGAGTCTTGTGTATGGTTTTGTTATGTATTGTTCCCTCATTATACCTCCCTCCTGTGTCAAGTCTAAATTCTTGTCTTTGAGTCTACCTGTTTCCTGTTTTACTTTGTTAGCTTTGGTCTTGCTCTTGTTCAGTTTTGCTTCCTTAGTCTTGTTAACCAGATTCTGTTCAGCTGCGCTCCCTGGTGTGTCCTATTTCCCTGATTGCCCTGATGTGTATATATTGTCTGCTTTTTTTTTTTTTTTTTGCCTTCCTCATTGTTGTCATTTGTTTCTCCTGTTGTGTGCCCTCATGTCAAGTTTTCAAGTCAGTTAGTATCTTGTAGTGATGGGCAAAGCGAGGCTTTCTGAAACACTGAACCGTTTGAAGCGATTGTGCCGGAATTGTGTCGAGGCTTCGAAACAATCTGAAACACATCTCTATAGTGACACCCAGTGGCTACTTTAGCTCATTCCACATCTGTATAATGACGTTCTCTGAAACAATGAAACGCACAAGTGCTGAACAATTGTAAGCGAGGGTACTTATTACACCACACTATCAATAATTATGATCCGCACATGTTTTAGGAGAAACCAGCATCCAAAAAAGCAAGAAAAACTCTCTTGTCAAAGACCGCAAGCTGTGACTGTAAAGAACTGTGTTTTAATATGCGTTTCAGTTGCTTATTAATTCAGTTAATGCACAACAAATGTATGAAATAAAATATTTTGTAACAAGGCTGCCGTCACTTTCTCCTTGGTGATCTTGTACTTCTCCACCATTTCTTTGAGTGCTTTTCTTGATGGCAGGTTGTAGCTGGGGTCAAGCTTTCGGACAAAGGCCCTAAAACCTTCATCCTCCACAATAGTGAAGGGCTGCAAATCCTTCACCACCAAGTTCACCAGAGCCTCATCCAACTCTTTCTGTCTGCCTTTTAAAAAAGAACATAAAATCAATCCCAGAAGAGTAACTGTAGAGTAAAAGTAGATGTATCTTCAAACACCGCTTTGGGTATGAGGCTGTTACTTGGCCATACAACAGCATTGCCAAAATACGCTAAACAACCAAAGCTGTGTTATAGGGAGTTTCTGTTCAGTGCGCTGTCACATTTCCATCTGAAAATAATAAAGTCTTTGGGAATTACATTTAATATTATCACAAATACACACAGAAACAAATATATTGTGACTTTGGTGGTTTTTGCATAAATACAGACAGGAAACATATTGATTCAATACAATTCTCATTTTTCAGCATTCTTTTGCTATTTCAGTGTTGACAATGGAGTCCTGTAATGTGGCTGAGATTTATCATTGTTTGGGCATTACTGAGTGCCATTTCAAACTGTGGCCATTCTCAGTGAGTTTTAATGCATTAAGGCTCAATCTGAATAATCTTTCAAACAATGCATACCTTGATTAGATGGCCCAGGAGCAGGCCTACGTATAGAGGGAGCATTACCTCCCTCTGAACCCTCTACTGTAAAATGGCAGGATGGGCACTCCTCAAATGACTCATCATAGAAGATGTATTATTGCAGTAGGCCAGCTGCTTAACACAAATCATACACCTGACTTTATTTGGTGTTTCCAAATGGAAATGCTCCCACACTACAGATCGGGATCTCTTACAGGGATGTTCCGTCTTGATCTATCTAGTCTATGTGACTACACCTGAAATTGCTGCACTATCTCGTACCTATCTTTATCTCGCTGCTACTATCACTAACTATATTTTAAACTGAATTAATTTAATGTAATCCTACCTGTCAGCTTTTAAGTAACCTATGAATAAATATTCTAACTTGACTAATCTATCACTCACTAAATCACGCTATCAATTGCAATGTCACTATATCAAATTCTTCCTCCTCTCTCCTCTGATAAAAAACCCTCTAAGTTTCGATGTGTTGGGGTTGACTTTTATGCTTTCTGGCAGTGTCAGCAGGTAAGCCACCTATCGCAGCTACGGTGAAATGCACCAAAGCCTCGCTTTGCCACGCTCACGTGACTTTGAACCAGGTTTCGGAGCAGTGATTCGAAACATCTGCGCTTCGGAAGCTCGACACAGTGTCGAAGCGTCTGTTTCGAGCGTCCCATCCAGGGGCGTGGTAGTGGGGGGAAAAGTGGACCTGACTACCCAGGGCCCGAGTAGGGAGAGGGGGCCCATGAAAATCCTGATTTTTTTTTTTTTTTTTTTTTTTGTGATGTTTTATTTCGAATGAATTGGGCCCTCCAATTAATAATTTATTAATATTTCAAATATATTGATAACATCAACTGAGGGAATGAACTTGAGTCACAGTCCTCTCAACATATTGGACATTCTTGGGGGCCCCCCTCTTGGAGGCGCAAAACGGTTTAGTCCACCCGACAGTGACCGGCGACAAGTGTAACGTCAGTGAGCCCAGATTGAATGACCTGGGGGCTAGACATCATGCTGCCCAAAAAGCAGAAATCAGGTTATCAAAAGGTGAAAGAAAGGAAGGAAAAAGAAAGAAGGCAGAATGAGGGGAGGCAGCTCTTGATGGCTTCCTTTCCCAAAGGTGAACCGAGTTTACTTGTTATGCAAAGTCCAATTAAAGTTAACGTAGTCCACGTCAGGCAGCTGCTGCTGATGTTTGTATGCTCACGTGAAGTCGTTAGCTAGTTGCCAACCAGGTTGCTTGCGGCTTTAAGTATAAAGACAATTATGAGTCGGCTAACGTTAGTTGTCAACATTAACCAGTTTTAGAAACAAACAGCAGCTGGAGCAGCAGTGGCCAGTCCTGGCAGCTCTTCTGAAGATGAGCCTGAGGTTAGAGATGAGCAAAGACAAGTTGAAATCGTTGTTCAAGTATTCAAGGGCGAGCTCCCCCCCCTTACGTTGGTATGTTGGTAGCCTTTTGGTTCAGTGCGTGTGCTGTAGCCTATTGTCTACTAACACAGCAGAGCTGAAAGTGAAACTCCGTGCTGAGACTTAATAAATGTTCCACCTAGCAATTTTTCTGCTGCATATATCAACATGTAAATAGCCTACCAGTATCACTGTAGGCTCAAGTGCACACTAGTAATATATTAAGCAATAAAGCAATTTATTATTTTTGTCTGGTAAAAAGCCTTAGTAGTGTAGTGCTGTGCTTAAAAGCTATTGTCAATGCTCAATAAATTCATGTTACCAAAGCCAATGAATAATCATGTTAAATAACTGTGATTACAATATCAATCAAAAATATTGATTATGATTTTTGACATAGAGCGAGAGAAAGAGAAAGAGAGAGAGAGAGAAAAGGAAGGGCCAAGTGAGGGAAATGCAGAGTTGTTGTTGTCAGAGGACCCAGGACTGTGGCCAGACAAGCTAACTGCTCAGCAGAGAGAGACTCTAGTTTGCAGACTGGCTAGTGAAAGTGTAGACCTGACCAAAGTGGCACCCAAAGACAAGGAAGGCAAAGCATTCCCTGACTATCTTCAATACGTTAAGTCGGCCAATGGGCGTGAGAAGATTAGGAGGGACTGGTTGATCCACAGTGACAGTGCAAAGGCTCTGCTCTGCATCCCATGCCTTCTGTTCTCACATGAGCAGACAAGGCCATCTAAAAGTGCACTGAACAGCAAGGATGGACTTAAGTTATCAGACATTAAGTGGCAAAAAATGTATAGAAAGTTCCCAGAACATGAGACACACACTCCCCATAAGCAGTGCTATGTAAAATGGAAAAGCCTTCAGCACTCATTATTGGTAGCCACAGGAGTTGATGGGCACCTTCAAAAACAGTTCCAGACAGAAGCAGAGAAACATACCAAGATCTTAGAGAGGCTTTTGGATGTAACTCTTCATTTGGCTTCAAGAAATCTTGCATTCAGAGGCAAAACCTCAAATTTGGATGATGTCAATAATGGCAATTTTCTTGGAACCCTTGAGTTGTTGGCCCATTATGATCCCTTCTTACATGAGCACTTAGAAAAAGTTAGACAAAAGAAGAAAGGGTCATGTATAACTCCAGACACGCAGAATGAGTTCATTGAGCTCTGTGGCAAAAGAGTGCTCAACACTATCCTGAAAGAACGAGAAGATGCAATATATTACTCTGTCATATGTGACTCAACACCAGACATATCTCATACAGAACAGAACGTGCTATTGGTAAGATATGTACATCGCGACAAAGAAGACAGTGGTGTTTGGAAGATAGTTGAGAGGTTTATCGAATTCAAAGATTTTCACAAAAAGACAGGCCAGGAAATTTCCGAAATGATTCTAGAAGCGTTGCAGTCCAAAGGCATACCCTTACAAGAATGTAGAGGACAAGGATATGATAATGGAGCCAACATATCTGGGAAGGTGAAAGGAGTACAAGCTCAGATTTTAAAAGTCAATCCACGTGCTACATTCTCCCCCTGTGCTTCCCACACCCTCAATCTGGTTGGTGTTTATGCAGCTGAGTCATGTCCAAAGGTTGCAACATTTTTTGGCTCTGTAAATCGTCTTTATAATCTCTTCAGTGCTAGCCCAGAGCGATGGGCAACCTTGAAAGAAAAGACGGAATGCTCTCTTCATCGTCTCTCTCTGACACTCGATGGAGTGCGAGTACGAGTTGTGGCAACTCACTTGCCGTCCATCCTTGAGGCACTAGAATGTGTCTTAGCCACCTGCAGTCTGACAAGTGACGCCAAGTCCGAGGCAAATGGTTTGATCAGTTATTTTAAGACCTTTAATGCCATCGTCCTTCTTACTGTGTGGGTAAAGATTTTGCAGTGCATTGAAAACCAAAATGTGATTCTTCAGGCAGGAGATATTTCTCTGGATGTTGAGGCTGCAAACATCAAGGCACTACAAGAGGAAATGCAGGCTCTTCGCAATAGATGGGACTCGCTGCTTGCAGAGGCCTCCCTAGTAGCACAAGCAATGGACGTCCCTGATCATTTTCGGAGTGAAGAGAGACGAAAGCGGAAAAGGAAATGCATGCCTGATGAGATGACACAAGAAGATGCAACTACTGAAGACAGTGCCGAAAATGCATTCAGGAACAACATACAGTGGTGTGAAAAAGTGTTTGCCCCCTGCCTCATTTTCTGTTTTTTTGCATGTTTGTCACACTTAAGTGTTTCGGAACATCAAACCAATTTAAACAATAGTCAAGGACAACACAAGTAAACACAAAATGCAAGTTGTAAATGAAGGTGTTTATTAGTAAAGGTGAAAAAAAATCCAAACCATCATGGCCCTGTGTGAAAAAGTGATTGCCCCCCTTGTTAAAACATACTATAACTGTGGTTTTTCACACCTGAGTTCAATTTCCCTAGCCACACCTAGGCCTGATTATTGCCACACCTGTTCCCAATCAAGACATCACTTAAATAGGAGCTGCCTGACACAGTAAGGTCCACCAGAAGATCCTTGAAAGCTTCACATCATGCCGAGATCCAAAGAAATTCAGGAGCAATTGAGAAAGAAAGTAATTGAGATCTATCAGTCTGGAAAGGGTTATAAAGCCATTTCCAAAGCTTTGGGAATCCAGTGAACCACAGTGAGAGCCATTATCCACAAATGGCGAAGACATGGAACAGTGGTGAACCTTCCCAGGAGTGGCCGGCCGCCCAAAATTACCCCAAGGGCGCAGCGACGACTCATCCAAGAGGTCACAAAAGACCCCACAACAACGTCCAAAGAACTGCAGGCCTCACTTGCCTCAGTTAAGGTCAGCGTTCATGCCTCCACCATCAGAAAAAGACTGAGCAAAAATGGCCTGCATGGCAGAGTTCCAAGAAGAAAACCACTGCTGAGCAAAAAGAACATTAAAGCTCGTCTCAATTTTTCCAAAACGCATCTTGATGATCCCCAAGACTTTTGGGACAACATTCTGTGGACCGATGACACAAAAGTGGAACTCTTTGGAAGGTGTGTGTCCCATTACATCTGGCGTAAAAGGAACACTGCATTTCAGAAAAAGAACATTATACCAACAGTAAAATATGGTGGTGGTAGTGTGATGGTCTGGGGCTGTTTTGCTGCGTCAGGACCTGGAAGACTTGCTGTGATAAATGGAACTATGAATTCTGCTGTCTACCAAGAGATCCTGAGGGAGAATGTCAGACCATCTGTTCGTGTACTCAAGCTTAAACGTACTTGGGTTCTGCAGCAGGACAATGATCCTAAACACACCAGCAAGTCCACCACTGAATGGCTGAAGAAAAACAAAATGAAGACTTTGGAGTGGCCTAGCCAAAGTCCTGACCTGAATCCTATTGAGATGTTGTGGTATGACCTTAAAAAGGCTGTTCATGCTCGAAAACCCTCTAATGTAACTGAATTAGGACAATTCTGCAAAGATGAGTGGGCCAAAATTCCTCCAGAACGCTGTAAAAGCCTCATTGCAAGTTATCGCAGACGCTTGGTTGCAGTTGTTGCTGCTAAGGGTGGCCCAACCAGTTATTAGGTTTAGGGGGCAATCACTTTTTCACACAGGGCCATGATGGTTTGGATTTTTTTTCACCTTTACTAATAAACACCTTCATTTACAACTTGCATTTTGTGTTTACTTGTGTTGTCCTTGACTATTGTTTAAATTGGTTTGATGTTCCGAAACACTTAAGTGTGACAAACATGCAAAAAAACAGGAAATGAGGCAGGGGGCAAACACTTTTTCACACCACTGTATTTTTTGTTGCAATGGATAGCATCATCAGTGCCTTGAGTGCAAGGTTCCAGACCACAGCAAACATATGTGAAACATTTGCACCTATTCTGAAGCTGACTGATATGACTGAAGCGCAGATAAAAACAACATGCCGGGCACTGGCAAAAATATATGACATGGATCTCTCACAAGAATTTGAAAATGAAGTGCTACACTTCCGCACCATATATGATGCTACATTTCAAAAAAATCTGTCCTCTCTTGAGCTCCTTAATGCCATCTGGAAGATGCAGCTACAGAGCATTTTTGGAGAACTTTGTATTGCTTTGAGAATTTTCTGCACACTTCCTGTCACAGTTGCAGGGGGTGAACGGGCTTTCAGCAAGTTGAAGCTGGTTAAGAACTACCTGAGATCAACAATGGGTCAGGATAGACTGAACAGCCTCGCCATTCTGTCGATTGAAAGCCAATTAGCCAAACAATTGGACTTTACAGATCTTATTAGTGACTTTGCAAACAAAAAGACCCGTCAGTGGGCATTTACTGGGATGTAAATTACATCTTTACATATCGTGTCAGCAAGGCTTTATTTCTTTCTCTGCAAGCTGAAAAACAATTTGTTGACATTTTGTGCTATCGCAGGCTCTATTGATAAGATGACATAGGACATTGATGTAAAAAGCAGAAACCAGTCACAACCTCTTTTTTTCACATTGAAACAATATTTTTCTGTTCATTTCAATTGTACCTTCTCATTACAAAAGTAATGTAGCTTATTTGATTTGATTCTGAGTGTACAGTTGTCTGTACAGGTGTTTGTAAATCAAAATTTGCACGTGTCATGGATCAAAACGTTAGTACACAAACCAGATGTAGCCTAATGTTTTAGGTATTTGAGCACAAGTAGGCCAAATGCATCAATACAGGTGGTGAATGAAAGAACAACTCATCAATCTGATCTGATTGTAGCTTAAAACCTTATTTATGCTTTTTTATTTTAAATAAATACCCCTTCTTTTTTTCCCTTTTTTTTTCTCTTTCTCACTTGCCTAGTGTACTGACATGGATAGGGGCCCACTGACATTGAGAGTGTACAGGGCCCAGAATTTGCTGCCACACCCCTGGTCCCATCCCTAGTATCTTGTGCTACTGGCACCCATCCAGCTTTGTTTATGTATTGCGTTCGAGTTAATAAAACTGAATTTTGAATGTAGCTCTTGCCCAGTAAGTCCTGCTCTATGATCCTCTGCCATGCCTGCCACAGCATTATATGACACATGGTGGTGAGGTGTCTAACACTGTTGCCTCATAGTAAGAAGGTCCTGGGTTCAAATCTGCCATCTGGCCGGGGCCTTACTGTGTGGAGTCTGCCTGTTCTCCCCGTGTCCACGTGGTCTCTCTCTGTGTATGCTGGCTTCTTCCCACAGTCATACTCACACCATAGGTGTGAATAGTTGTCTGTCTCTCTCTGTGTTAACCTGTCCAGGGTGTACCCTGCCCCTCGCCCTGTGGCAGCTGGAATAGGCTCCATTTTCTTTGTAAAATGTAACAAACTGGGTGCCAGGGTGGCTCAGCGGTTGAGTGCTGCATGGTGGTGCAGATGGCGCAGGTTTGAGTCCCAGCCTAAGATTAAGATTAAGATAGTGTTTATTTGTCACATGCACAGTTATACACAGTACAATGCACAGTGAAATGTATTTTGTACCTGCAACCATATATACACACACATATAAATAAGAAGAATTAAAAAAAAAAAAAAAAGTAATTCACACTATACACTATACTCTATATACTATACACTATACACACTTTTAAAAATTATAATATTTACATTGTGCAATAATGGTCCAGTTAGGGCTCAGAGTTGAGCAGACGGATGGCTTGTGGGTAAAAACTCTTCTTCAACCTTTCAGTCTTAGCCCTCAGGCAGCGGTAACGCCGGCCTGATGGGAGCAGGGAGAAGAGAGAGTGTCCGGGGTGGCTGGGCTGTTTTAGGATCTTCATGGCCCTCAGCCTGCACTGCTTGGTGTAAATGTCCTGCAGGTTGGGGAGGGTGGTTCTGATGGTCCGTTCAGCTGAACGAACCACCCTTTTTAGGGCCATGAAGTCCTGCTTGGTGCAGTTTCCCATCCAGGTGGTGATGCTCCCACGCATGATGCTCTCGATGGTGCAGGTGTAAAAGTTCCTGAGCACCTTGAGTGGGAGCTTGAAGTCTCTCAGCCGCCTGAGGAGGTAGAGACGCTGTCTGGCCTTCTTCACAGTGATGTTTATGTGATGAGTCCAGGACAGGTCCTGTGAGATGGTCACTCCCAGGTATTTGAAAGTGTCCACTCTTTCCACCTCAGCACCACTGATGACAAGTGGATGGTAGTCCCTCTGCTGCTTCCTGCTGAAGTCCACGATCAGTTCCTTTGTTTTGCTGACGTTGAGCAGGAGGTGGTTCTCCTGGCACCAGTTCTCCAGGCGGGAGACCTCTCTCCTGTAGGCTGTCTCCTCATTGTGAGAGATTAGTCCTAGTTGCCATTCACTGCATGTCTTCTCCCATCTCTCCCGCCTTCCTGTCTCTCTCCACTGCAAAACACCATCAAATAAAGCTGCAAAAGGCCAAAAAAAAATCTTAAAAAAAAAACAAAGGTAACAAACTGAGGGTTGTCTCAAGTCTTTTGCACAGTACTTGAAGGCAGCTGAAGTGAAACACTGCACTTCCATGACATTTTGCATAGTCACTGGTCATGCAGCTAAATTATGTAAAACATGTCTGACAATAAAACTTTCTGAAAGGTGATAAATGACACAATTCCACCTGACAGTGCACATGTATACCTCTATCATCTGAAAGAAATACTCCGCAGGATGTGCAGCTCTGACACATGTTCCCCTCAACTGATATTTACATAGTTTCACTTCATGAATCAATAAAAGTGGGTGTTAAGTCATCTAGACATCTAGATGTGAGCTTCACTACTTCACAACTTTGTGAAGTACTACTACTTCACACAACTTTGTGTGAAGTAGTGTGTGTGTGTGTGTGTGTGTGGGGGGGGGGGGGGGGGGGGGGTGTCAGACCCTTGTATTTCTCATATTTATTTGCATTATGGAGTTAAATAATAATAATACACAATTTATTAAATTATTGAATTTACAAAAAAGCACCAGAAAATGGATGATAGAAATCAGTGGCGGTTTCTGATATGGGCGACATGGGCAGCCGCCCAGGGCGGCATTTCATCTAGGGCGGCATGACCGCCCCCCTCCCCCCAACGCATTGCGATCGCCGCAGCAACGCCTACCGCACTACTCCACTTGTGGGATAATGGGCGCCCTCTGCTTGCTGTGTATTGCATGTAGCTTTCTGCAATGGTCAGACAGGTTGTAACAGAAGGAAAGGGGCAGGCGGGGGATTCTCTCTCTGTCTCGCTGTCACTGCTTCACTCGATCGTCACACACACAGCGCTGCCCCGCCCCCTTCTCCTCTCAGCCTGGGGTGCGAGTCGAGTGAAGCAGTGATGGCGTGAGAGTGAGACTGTCAGCCGGGTTCATTCATTCATGCCTGTACAGTTTGGGCCTGGTTACAGCCAACAGTAACCGCTGAATTATAAATAAAGGCGACTTTTGCTGGCAGTCTCTCGCCAAACCTTTCATCCTCACGGACACTGCCATATCAAGATTAACGCGAAGTGTATGTCCTAATATTGAAAAGTTTTGCGAGATCTCGCAAAAGTAACTCAGGATCTCGCAAAACTTTTGCGAGATATGCAAAACTGACTCTTTTTTTTTTTTTTTTTCCTCCCAAGTTCCACAGAATGAATCTGTGCGTCTAATAAAATTAGATGCACACAACTGATAGAACACAAAGCCAATTTCATTTATAATACTGTAAATATGGTCATTAAATCACAGTATTTGTGTGAACCCGAATCCTGATAAAAAAAATAACACAAATACGAATCTAGACAGTTTGGACAAATGTTGGTGGATGGCGCAGTGTTGCCAGATTGGGCAGCTTGTGAACACATTGGGGTGGAATATTATATAGATATTTCTATATAATTATAAAATTATATAGATATATAATTTTACAATAAAAACTTCCTAAAAACCTACCAAATATGGTGAAAAGCAGCCAAAATTTTAACAAGTTACCCAAAGCTTGTATATTTAAATATATATCACACCTGGTGCTATTAACATGAGTTTCAGTGGAGGTTTTGTTGTGTTGGGCTGGCAACTGTCAGTCAGATCTGACAACCCTGGGGATGGGCGGTGGTGGTGGCGAATTGTGGCAGATGGAAAGGAAAAGGTCAAAGCCATCAGGTGCACAGTTTAGGAAAAAGAGAAAAGAAGAAGAGGAGAAACAAGCAAAGATAAAGTTAAGCAGAAGCTGTGTAATATTTCAGTTTCTTCCATGTTTTTTCAAATAAAAATTTAAAAGAAATTCTGAGTGTGCCTGTGATGGTGGGGGGACCTTCTGTTAAAGCCTGTCTGTCAGACCATGGCAGAAAGCTACATACACCACACAGCAGTCGCTCATTACCCCCCCAAGTGTAGTAGTGCGGCGATCGCTATTGTGTGTGTGTGTGTGTGTGGGGGGGGGGGGGGGGGTCGCCGGCGGGGATGCTCGCCCAGGGCGCCAAACAGGCTAGGACCGCCACTGATAGAAATCATCCGATTAAAAACAATTCAACTACTCGGATCTTTTTCTTTGTACAGTGGAAGTTGTTGCAGTCCTGTTAAGCCTGTTCAAACCGGATTTGGATAACTTCTGTCACAATTTTCTACGCATATCTTATAAAATCTCTTCACACTTTTTTTTTTTCTTTTTGCTGGTGCTTTGTCTAATCTTGTTTAGTCCGGTTCATTGACACCACCAGGCTCTGCAGTAAATGCTGGTCAAACACTGCATGCAACACGCAATGCATTTTGTGAACCACATAAAGCCAGCTCTTTACAGTGTGGCTTCTCATTATAGCTGTAAAGCTGCTTCAGGGGTGGGTGGGTTTAATCAAATAATAACCATCTTTGTGTTGTTATCATTTGATAGTATCCCAAGATAATAAACTAAATGCACAGCCATGCATAAAAACTGAAGAATAAAAGTAAACCATAAATCTTTATCTACACCCTTTTTGGTTCTAATTTCTTATAATACTTATACATGAAAGAAGAAGTAAAGTCAAGTAAGAGATGCCTCAGTTCTCCATATAAGGCTCTGTGTGGACAGAGCTGAGTATCAAAGTGAGGAGTGATTCACACAGGTAAGAGCTTACATGGTCATGAATTTGAATCAGTTGATCTGTTTTAACTGTGCAGTTATGCAGTGTAGCAAAGAACCTAACATGAGGGTTTACAAAAACTTAAAATATAAACCGGTATAAAATATTTCTGCATGCAAAGATATTGTAATTTTATGTCTTTTGTGTAAAAAGCAAGTGTTATTATTATTAATTTTATTAATAGCTTTCTAAAGAAATTGAACACCTTTAGATGTAGAACATCAGCACCTGCAACTAACTGCCTGACACCTAACAAAAAGCAGAACACACATTTCCGGGTAAGAGGCAAAACCACACCACCTCACTCGTTTTTGCATTTGCATTTCCCTTTAAACAGTGCAGGCAGTCCTAAAGGCGTTATTTCTTTGGTCTGAAGGCAACAAGGAAGCACACAGCTCAAGATGCATTGCAGCTTCAATGGGACTCTGCTGATTGCAGTACTCCCTCCACTGCTGATGACAGAGTTTATTCTGGGAGTCATTGGAAATGGTTTGGCTCTGTGGATCTTCTGCTTCCACCTGAGGCCCTGGAAAAGCAGCACGGTGTTGCTGTTTAATCTAGCAATGGCTGATTTTCTGCTAAATATTGTTTTGCCTCTCCGTGCCACCTACTACATGTCTGGGATCAAATGGAAGTTTGGAAGCACTTTCTGTAACATCTGCCTCTTCATGCTGGCACTGAATCGCAGCGGAAGCACTTTCTTCTTGATGGCCATCGCCTTGGACAGGTACATGCGTGTGGTGCATCCCCATCACCCCATCAACTCTCTGAGTGTCTCTAAAGCCATAATCGGAGCACTCGGACTGTGGTTGGTCACCACTTCAATGACTGCTCATGTCTTCTCTTTGGCACATGACAACACAACATTCTGTGAGAGTTTCACAGTTGACACCAAGAGCCATGGTAATCTTTCTTGGCATAAGTTTGCATTTCTCTTTTCCTTCTACATGCCTCTCCTGGTCATCCTGTACTGCACATTCTGCATTGTTTCTCGCCTGAGAGGCACACAGTTGGCCCAGCAAGCCAAGATTAAGAAGGCCCTGTACTTCATCATAGTCGTGGTGGTGCTCTTCATCATTTGCTTCCTCCCAAGCAACATTACACAGCTGTTGATCTGGGTCAGGACCCAAGAATTATCCAGTTCCCTCCCTGAAAATGAAATCTGTCCTGCCATGGAGAACCTTACCGTTGTGTTTTACATCACTATTAGCCTGACCTACCTCAACAGCGTATTGGATCCTGTGGTCTACTATTTCTCCAGCCCTCTCTTTAAGAACATCTGCAGGAAGGCTCTTCATCTGCCTCAAACAGAAACTGCTGAAAGTACAGAGAAGAAAACTCGGGAAACTGCCTCCCAGTCAATCAGCCAGCTGTGATCACGAAACCAAGGAGGTATAACAAGCAGCTTCATAGCTAAAGGTTAAATTTAAAGTAAGTTGATAAACTGCCTCATTAAGCTGCAAATGCTTAATGAGGGAATTAAGCAAATTGCAAGATGTTTTATTCACTTTTAACTGCACTTTTTTTTTACTGCATTTGCAAAACATGGCAATTATGGAATGAGTAAAACTTATATGATTTCATAAAATCAGAAAATGTAACTGTCTTTTATAGAGAGCCTTAACTAGCTAAAGCTATCTGTCATTAACTCACATTTTGTAACAATAAGCTACTGGTTACAGCAGACACTGTTAAAGAAAAAAAACCCTCAATATTATGAACTTGAGTGATTCAACCTTTCACCAGTGAAACAATATCTTAGTTACCAGCACACCGACTTGCTTCAAAGATGTTATATCAATGCTGACTGCACTTTTAAAAAAATATATTATTAAATATATTTGCCTTGCAAAACATGTAAATGACACAGATACACTATATTGCTTGTCTGCCTTCACACAAGTATGAACTTGAGTGACATTCCATTCTTTATCCATGATGTCAGCCCACTTTTTTGCAGCTAGAGCAGCTTCAGTTCCTCTGAGAAGGCTTTCCACAAGGTTTAGGTGCATTTATGGGAATATTTAACAGTGCTTTCAGAAGTGCATTTGTAAGGTCAGACACTGATGTCTGGCCTAGCTCACAGTGTCCCAAAGGTGTTCTTTCGGGTTGAGGTCAGGACTCTGTGCAGGCCAGTAAAGTTCTTCCACACCAGATTCGCTCATGTCTTTATGGACCTTACTTTGTGCACTGGTGTGCAGTCACGTTGGAACAGGAAGGGCCATCGCCAAACTGTTCCCATAAAGTTGAGAGCATGAAATTGTGCAAAATGTCTTGGTTGCTGAAGCATTAACAAATTATCAAATTTTACACTTGGCAATCAGACAAGTACCGTTCTCCTACAGAAAGTTGGTGACCTTTGTGCACTATGTGCTGACCCTGCTCCATGATTTTACATGGCCTAGTACTTTGTGGTTGACATTCTCAGTTGCTTCAAATTTGTTATGATACCACTAACAGTTGATTGTGGAATATTTAGTAGTAGTGAGGAAATTTCACAACTTGTATCACAGGTGGCATCCTATCACGGTACCACACTGGAATTCACTGAGCTCCTGAAAGCGACCCATTCTTTCACTAATGTTTGTAGAAGCAGTCTGCATGCCTAGCTGCTTGGTTTATACACCTGGAGGCTCTTTTGGCAATATAGTGTATGTGTGTGAATTATTTTGAAGTATTTTTTTGTTGAAATAGTGTATTATCAGACATTTATAACCTCATATAAAAAAATGTATTATTGTTGTCATGGGAAAATTAATAATAAAAACATATAACAATTATTATGATTAAAAAATATCACATAATGTTTAATAGGTTTGTCACATAAGATTAAATCATTATAATGATATATGATGGTCACTTTTAGGTTTAAAAAACCATGTAAATGTTTTTTTTTTTTAACCTTTGGTCAGTGCTACATGTATGTAAAATAAAAAATGTTTATTCTCATCACTGAGATGTTGCCTTTTCTCCTGGAATTTTTCATTTGATGTCTAATTAACACAGAGTGTAGGTGAGTCCTTTACGAGCAGTGTAAACCACATAAATCAAGGGATCATAATGGAATGGACAATAACCAACCATCTGCACCTTCTTCCACTTATCCAATTCAGGTTCCCCACAGGGGCTGGAGCCTATCCCAGCTACCATAGGGCAAGAGCCCCTGTGTACCCCCTGGGCAGGTCACCAGCCTGTGGCAGGGCTAACAGACAACCATTTGCACTCACATTCGCACCTATGGGCAATTTAGAATCACAGATAACTCCATTAACTGCTCTTTGGACAGAAAGAAGAAGCTGGCGTACCCAGAGAAAACCCACGCAGACAGTAGGAGAACATGCAAACTGCACAGGGTCCTAGCCAGATAGTGGATTCGAACCCACAACTTTCTTGCATCTCTCAGTACATGCAGATGGAGCAGATGACATGTAAAATGTAGATTTATTTATCATATAAATGGAGATGTGCACTCCATCTACACTGAGTTTTTTTAAAAAATCTACCCCCCCCATCCAAAACCCCCCCCAACAAAAAAACAAAAACTTTCACATGTATATTAAAGATATTTCTGCTTGTTGTATTATAATTTGTTTACTTGTTAGTGGACATTCATTATAAAATATGAAAATTATTTTCGCTAACTCACATTCCTGAAGTGAACTGCAGTTACATAATTACAACTAAATTTAAGGAAGTTATTTTCCTATGGCCTAGTTCAGTAAAGATGATTCAGATGCTTTGGTTTCTCTGAATATAGTTTATAAATATAACCTCATGACACTTGATCTCCACCCAGAGGCCCAAGCTATTTTTTCTTTTAAGTTCTGTAATTTTTTACACACTGAGCTAAACTTATGGTATTTGGGTAAAAGTTCAAACAAGTCCTTGAAACAGATTCAATCAATAGACTTAATGATGCATATAGTGTTTTAGCAACCGACCTATCTGTCTAGGAGCCGACCTAGCAAATAGCCTAGCAGCCCCCCTAGAAACCGCACTAGCAACCGGCCTATGTGCCTAGCAACCGGCCTAGCAACTGACTGAGCTTCCTAGAAACCATCTGTCATTGGCAGGTAGGCCGGTCGCTAGGGCAGTTGCTAGGGTGGTTGCTAGGCAGATAGGCTGCATAGCATACCTCCCAACCTGCATAGCAACTGGCCTTTCTGCCTAGCAACAGCCCTAGCAACTGACCTAGCAACTGACCTAGCAACCAGCCTATCACCCCAGCAATGCGACTAGCAATGGACCTAGCACCCAGCTTAGCAACTGGCCTATCTGCCTAGCAACCATCGATTATTGGCACATAGGTTGGTTGCTAAGCAGCCTATCTGCCTAGCGACTGGCCTAGCTTCGCAGAAAGCATCCTAGCAACCAAACTATCTGCCTAGCAATTGTTTCTAAAAGGCAACAGTCTGCATGTATAAATGTACATCTCATATTCATAAACTCATAAACACAATCTGTACTAGAATATTGTGAAAAAATCTTGAGACACCCCTTTTGCTAGGAAAGTGGGTGCAGTGGTTTGTACAGTTTAAATGAGCTTGAAAGTCAATATTTGGTGTGACCTCCATTATCCTTCAGCACAGCCTGAACTCTCTTAGGTAGCTTTCTTGTCATTTCTTAAATCTATTGACTAGAGTTAATATATCCATCCATGTTCTTCCACTTATCAAATTCAGGTTCCCACTAACCCCATTAACTGCTCTTTGGACAGAGAGAGGATGCTGGTGTACTTGGAGAGAACCCATGCAGACAGTAGGAGAACATGCAAACTGCACAGGGTCCTAGCCAGATGGTGGATTTGAACCCACAACTTTCTTGCATCTTTCAGTATATGCAGATGACATATAAAATATAGCTTTATCATATAAATGCAGATGTGCACTCCATCTACACTGAGTTTTTTTTTTTTTTTTACATCTACCCTCTCCCTCCAAAAAACAAAACAAAACAAAAAACTTTTACACGTATATTACAGAATCTGTATTTCTGCTTGTTGTATTATAATTTGTTTACTTGGTAGTGGACATTCATTATAAAATATTCTAGTTATTTTAGCTATCTCGCATTCCTGGAGTGAACTGCAGTTACACAATTACAACTAAAGTTAGGGAAGTTAGATTTCTGATGGCCTAGTTCAGTAAAGATGATTCAGATGCTTTGGTTTCTCTGAATATAGTTTATAAATATAACTTCATGACACTTGCTCTCTCCACCCAGAGGCCCAAGCTATTTCTTATTTTAGATTCTGTCATTTATTTCACACTGAGCTAAACTTACAGTACTTGGGTAATAAGCTCAAACAAGTTCTTGAATCACAAAACACATTCAACAGACTTAGTGATGTAAAGTGTATTTAAAAATCTACAAATTTACATTTATATAGTGTTTATAAAAAGGCAACAGTCTGCTTGTATAAATGTACAATACAACTCATATTCCACCCAGACTTTACAGCTCAAATAAACACAATCTGTTCTAGAATACTGTGAAAAAATCTTTAGCTACCCCTTTTTCTGCTTCAATAATGTTGAGGTCCAGGATCTGGGGAGGCCAATCCATCCTTTGTACATGCTGACACCAATTTAAAGACCTGTTGCCACTGATTTTCAGTCCAGTTCTTGTGTAATTTGGCACCCCTCTGCCTTTTCTCCCCATTACCCTTTCTTAAGAATGGCTTCCTGACAGCCACCCAACAGTAGATGGATCACTCGAAGGACCAGATGCATCTCTCAGGTCCCATGTCAGGTCTTTGCTAGATTTTTTTTCTCATTTCTTAAGGACATGACTTTCAGATATTGTTCATCTGCTATAAACAGTGTTTTTAAGCCTGCCACTTCTACTTCTGTCCTCCACTTGTTTAGTTTCCTAAAATTTTAAAGGACAAACTGCACACTATGCAGAGATATATA